>NW_012152285.1:343865-354319 GCF_000956105.1 Propithecus coquereli | reverse complement strand
AAACACACACACACACACACAAAAAATAATAGTATGGTGGAGCTTACCAATGCTCTCGCTAAATTATTCCCCTATACAATCAAAGATTCAGAATTTGTTAGTGCATCCTATTAGAAGTAAAGAAACTTGATTCTATGAAAACCTGGTAAAAAGCAATGCTGATGCAGGAAAAACTGTAAATTCTGGTCATATGTTGCTCTTTGGTAAAGGATATGACTTCCTTTTCAGTCATTTTAAGAGTATGTTTTAATTTTCTGTCTAAAATTATTATCATTGTGAAGCAATATATTCAGTCAGAACAAATATGTTTTATACAGAGTATCTGGAAATCACTATCGTATATAGTATACTGTTCTGTTTGTTTTGTAAATATAAATCAAGAGGAAGCTAGTCTCTGACTTTGTGATGTACAGAAATCACTATATAGAATACTTTTTTTTAATTTTGCCTTTTACACAGTTCATGAAATTTAATCGAGGTCCTTGCCACAGGGTAGATCATTGCCCCAGAATAATGGGGAAAGTGAGATCGTTTTTCTGGGCTCTGACAAGAAGTCGTAATTCACAGGACTAATGACCAGAGAGTCCACTTTACATTTAATGCTCAGTTATATGAAGTTACGTGCTTCAAACTTGCATAAATAATACGTTATTATGGATAATTTATGGTTCAGATGTTGTTTACATGAAAGAAATGAAAAATATCTTCATTCTATATTGGTCACTGCCTTGTTGGTAGTCCAACTAAGAAGAAACAATTAGAAGCATTGACAAAAGAGTTTTATAATTGGTGTTATTAAGAAATCAGTTTAAAACCGATGATTCTAATTTTTACTAATACAAGAATTAAATCTAGTAGTTTTCTTTACTAAATGAAGTGAATAGAGTTGTTTTTAATTTGCTGTTATAATAGAAATGGGGAAATTAGATATATTTCACTTTCAGGTTTTTGCTAACTGCAATGGTTCACTGTACAGTGTGTAGACTTCTACCCTGTAAGTTTGAGAACTCTTAAAGATTAACTTCTTAAAGTTGTGTTCCAGGGAAGCCAAAACTCCAAATTTCAGGTTAAATTATATTTGATACATTTATGTTTTCTTTTAAGTTAAATATAATATATCCAAGGCAGCTTAATGACCACAAGCTGGCTAATTTAAAATAATCATCAGTAAATTGGCTGATTATATAAATATAATTTCTGCATAGTTTTTCTAACCAAAAACACTACTCAATTCACCCTTTTAATCCTCCAAGTATATATATTCTAGTGAAAAAATATGACTATCTGATTTAAATTAAGGTATCAACAAACATATATTTTTCTGAAAAAAAGATTTGTTTTTCAATGTCCAGTTGCTAGCAGATTGATATCAACCCTGATCTATCCTTCCTTCCTTCCTTCATTCATTCAACAAATATTTATTAAATGATGAACTGAATCAGATCCTGAATGAATACATAAAGGATAGAAAAAATACCAAGTCAGGTGCATTTTCTGCAGTAGTTGAGGATGGTGGTTGTATTGGAATTTAGAAGTGTGCGGAGTGTACTAACTTGTGATTTTTTAAAAAAAATATGGAATCTAAAAATATATGGAATCTAAGCTGTTTAAATTGGCAGAGAAATGCAATTAAAAACATGAGGTGCACAGCTGGGAAAAATTTCCTCAAAGTCATAGCCAGAGCTCCCATCTAAAGGATTGGCAATACAAGGAAGACTGTGAGATAAAACAGAAAAAATAAGATGTCTGGGGACCTTGGATTTTGGCTGGCCAAGAAGCAGTGCCAACACATATGACCACCACTGAAGGAATAAGAAATAAGAAACAAGGGAAGAGATTTTTGCTTATTTGTCCCTTTTAGTACTCACTGTATGTGAATAACAAATGTGTATTTCTCTTGGCCCAATAGCATTTTGTGCTTTCCTGTCAAGGTCAAAGATTACAGTATTCATTAAGAGAGCTTTATAAATTTATTTATATTCCAAATACCAAGTAGTTGGCCTTACTAATTGGTCTAGAATTGCCAGATTAATATCTGTGAGCACAGTAGGTGGCATATTTGTTAGACAATGCATTCTCTAATAAGGGATTTTATTATCATCTGGTAGTGCTTCCATGCATAGGAAATAATGAGAAACTCTCTTTGACATTCTCTTCCTGTTGAGAGGATTAGCTAACACAACTTCAGAGACAAAGTGCAGCCCATACTTAGCTTTTGTAAGGAGTGATGGAAAAGTCAGCAGATGTTTCAGTTCAACAGTCCTAGAGGTTGAAGGAATGGGCTGAGTGAGGAAGGGAAAGACAACTCTATTTTGCACAAGCCAAAGAGAATAATTGCCTTTATATTCTAACAGTCCCTAGGAGCATTATGTACTATTTATACTGCTGATTTTGTATATTTAAGACCACTTCCAGTTCGGATCCTTTGGTAGACACGTTCTTCGCATTTAAAGATGGCACTTGATAGTTGGCTGTGAGAATGAAAAAAAAAAAAATCATATATGTAAGGTGATTTAAATTGGTGAAATAAATTTAAATTTAAATTTAATTCTTGCACTAGCTTTTAGAGACAGTCTGCTTTCCAAATTTAAAAACGAGCAAATTGAGTTGAAGCGGTTTGCTAAACACAGTAGAAGGCAGTAGTTTCAGGAAGTATATTAGTGGTTAAAAGATCAGAATCTAAAATGATGCTGCCTACTTTGAATCCGAATTATTTGAACTGTAAATTGCTGTAGCCTTGGAAAAATTCCCTAACCTGTTTAAACATTTATTATTATCATCTTAAAACACTTAAAATAATTACTCTTAAATAAGGTGATGCGTGAGAAGTATACATGACAGTGGCTGCCACAGAACAATGGGAAAATCCTACTGGGGCATTCATCATAATGTTCATTTTCAAGAAAATCATTTTTCTAAATTTAGGAAAGCATCAATTACTTTAAGTAAGATTTTGTCTTGTGAGACTACCTTCTTCATGGATACAACAGAAATTTATTATTTATTCTTTTCATGTTCAGTACCACATTGTTGATTGTTAAACTGAGACTATCATTAACTAGGAATGGTGAGAGTGAACATCCTTGCCTTGCTCCTGATCTTGGAAAAGAATTCTGTTCTCAACATTAAGTATGTGGTTAGTCTTATGTAAAATCCCTTTTTCAGTTTATTGGTTACTTTAGAGATTATTAAATATAATATGCCTTCTTAACTTATTAAAATTTATTATCCATTTCTAAATATACTATTTTTTCATTATATGTTTTAAGAATTTTTTATGTGAGCTCATTTTTAAGCACACATTGATATTTTTTTCTCATACAATCCCATATGACATCTGTTTCTGAAGTTTCGCTTCAGAACAATTTTTAATTTGATGTTGCACAGGGGACATCACTTGTTTGGAACAATTTTTAAGTAATAATTTTTGACTTGGGGTTTCTTCACAACTGGATAAATCTGGACTCCAAACTCTGTGAGGTATGACTTCAGTTTTCCATAGGATATTTTTCTCCTACTCATATCAAAGGCAAACATTAACCATATCATACACTTTCTGGTTGAGTATGTCAAGTTATTTATTTCTTCTTTATAATTCTCTTAATATAGCAAAAATTAACCCCAAGCACATAAAGACAATAATAAATTTGCCAACTTTGTGCATGTTAACCAGGAAAGTTGAGATTAAAGGCACTCTTTCTGAAACAGAGAACAAAAAGAGATAAATTCTCACCTCCAAATAAAATTCACTCCAGATATTCACTCATGATTAGTTATTACTTTTTAGCCTGGTGGTGAATGGAGGGGCCATTAGAGGTGCTTGGTAGAATCCTTAGGGAAGCCATGGTCTGTGATCATGTCTGCGGAGTATCAGTAGGCAACTTAGGTCTTTGGGGTATTTCTTTTTCAAGAAATTGGATAGAATAATTGGTTCTATGGAATTTGAAAAATGGGTATACATATGAATGTATACAGTAGCTTTTTTCATAATCATTAAAAATTGGAAGCAATCAAGATTTACTTCAATAAATGAATTTATAAACAAGCTGTGGTACATCCATATAATTGAATATGATTCAACAATAAAAGAGAAGAATCAAACAGGCCACAAAAGGACATGGATGAATTATAAATGTATATTGAAACCAGTCTGAAGAGGCTGCACACTTTATAATTAAACTTATATGACGTCTTAGAAATGACAAAACTTTAGAGATAGTAAAAAGATTAATATTTTCCCAGGAGTTCCAGGGGAAAAGAAGAGAATTAGATACGTGAAACACAGGGGATTATTTTTAGAGTGGTAAAACTAATCTGTATGATACTATAATGGTATATAAATGGTCCTAGAAGTTTTCAAAACCCATAGAACGTTTCAACACAATATATGAGCATTGATATTTGCAAATTTTAAAAATAATTCCAGAGGTTGGGATATCTCAGGCTGGAATGCAAAAGCAACAACACAATCAACCTCTGCTAAAAATGTATAAAAAAATATCCCCGAAGGGGGTGTTTGGTGGGGAATGATATCAGTCTAGGTAACTTTGGAAATGAGTATAGTCTGTAAGCCTAAAGGAGGAATATTGGTCAGGTATTTTGTAGGATGTTCTTCACAAGAAGTTTGTCTGTTGATTTTCTCATGATTACTTTGGGGTTACATGGTTTTGAAAGGAAGACCACAGAGGTGAATTACCAATTTCATCACATCATGCAAATGGTACATAATATCATGTCATGTCCAACATGACATCCCTGTAGCTGTTGATATTGATCATCAGGTTTCTCCACTGAAAAGTTATTCTTTTTTATATCCTTCACTTCATATAAATATAAATACTCTAGTTGATAAGTTGGGTACAGATTTACAATTCTGATACCATTATATATGGATTCTGTAACTGAACAATTAAATGAATGAATGGCAAATTGTGAGAGCCAGGTTTCTCTTTGTTGAAATGTTAGCTTATAGATAAACAATGAGTAGAAGCTAGAATCATCCATGCAGTAACTACTTAGAGTTGGGGACTCCAGTATAAACTCATGTTCAGCTTACTAGAAATACAGATGCTTTCACATAGACATGTTTATTGATATGTATATATATGTGGGTTAATATAAATCCATATATTTCCCTGCTCTGTTGGCTGAGAACCCTAGAGGCAATGACACTCTAGTAGCAAAGAGCAAGCATAGTGCCTAAATCTTGGTTTCTAATATCATTCTTAAATAAAAGGAACAAGGGGCCCCTCAGAAATGGCTGATTCTGGGACTGAGAAAGGAAAATTTTTCAAGATTAGCCTGAAATAAGAAAGTGCTCAAATAAGAAATAAACCCCCAATGATGGGAGTATGTCAAAGGGACACAGATGCCAACTCAAAGAGCTCTCAATGGCCAAAACTAAAGCAATTGGAGCAACAAAGTACATAATTACAGTATTAGATTCTAAACAAAAGTAGAAAATAAGTATCTATGAGTCCATGCTGACATAAATGATTGAATAAAATAAATGGGAAAAATAGATAAATCTGTGTGGAACAATTATAATAACTTATGTAGACATTATGCTGCATTAATATTAAGTGTGAGCTGTGATGTGGTGACTTCCTTCCAAAGAGGGAAGTGAAGGATATAAAAAAGAATAACTTTTCAGTGGGGAAACCTGATGATCAATATCAACAGCTACAGGGATGTCATGTTGGACATGACATGATATTATGTACCATTTGTATGATGTGATGAAATTGGTAATTCATCTCTGTGGTCTTCCTTTCAAAACCATGTAACCCCAAAGTAATCATGAGAAAATCAACAGACAAACTTCTTGTGAAGAACATCCTACAAAATACCTGACCAATATTTCTCATAGCTGTCAACACAACAAAAAACAGACAAAGTCTGACAAACTGTCACAGCCAAGAGAAGACAAATGACACATGATGGCTAAATGTAATATAGTATCCTGAATGGGATCCTGGACTGAGAAAGAAGAAACTAGGTAAAAAATAAGAAAATCTGAATGAAGTATGTACATTATTAATAATGTGTCAATACGGATTCGTTAGCTATCTCAAATGTACCATAATAATGGAAGATGTTACTAATAAAGGAAAATGTGTATGAGGGATGTGAGAACTCTTTATATTATCTTTTCAATTTTTTTGTAAATCTAAAATTGTTCTAAAATAAAAAAATTTTTATATAAAAAAATGTTCTAGGACTTGAAGAATAAAAAGGAAGGCAGAATACCCCAGGTAAATTTTTTCACGCAGGAAAAATAGCAAGAATAAAGTACCTAAGACAAGAGTAGTTTGGTAAATTCAAATAATAGAAATAAAATCAATTTTTCTGGAAGGGTAAAAATAATGTAAGTATACCTGGGTATATGAAACAGGTAATTACAAAGAACTTGCCACGTTTAACCAGAACCATCACAACTGACATGGTGTTGCCATTTCTTGAACATTCATCATGGGATCCTTTGTCATAATGGACAGAACTCTAGATTCTCAAGTTGATGAGACTGTAAGCTAACATTAATAGCATCTAAAAGTTTGATGACTTGATAGCTATATTTGCCATGCCAAAATGAACTGAGGCATAACGCTTTTAAAACATGATTGGTCACTTAGATAGCATTCCTTGAGGGCATAACCCAAATTTATTTATTTATTTTTATTTTTATTTTTTTTGAGACAGAGTCTCACTGTGTTGCCTGGGCTAGAGTGCCGTGGTGTCATCCTAGCTCACAGCAACCTCAAACTCCTGGGCTCAAGCGATCCTCCTGCCTCAGCCTCCCGAGTAGCTGGGACTACAGGCATGCACCACCATGCCCGGCTAATTTTTTCTATATATTTTTAGTTGTCCAATTAATTTCTTTCTAATTTTTAGTAGAGACGGGGTCTTGCTCTTGCTCAGGCTGGTTTCGAACTCCTGAGCTCAAACAATCCGCCCGCCTCGGCCTCCCAGAGAGCTAGGATTACAGGCATGAGCCACTGCGCCCGGCCCCCAAATTTTAATATTTGACAAGTTAATTGAGGAATTACTCAGACTTAACTCCTTAGAAAATTAATTTAGCATCCAATTTGATACAACAAAGTGAATCCTAAAAGAAATAAAAGGCAGTGTCTGATAGGATCGTAAAAATGCTAATAAATTGGATTACATAGCAGCTTTGCAGTTTCCCATTATTTGCCAAGGAAAACCCATAGGGTCATTTTTATGTCTGGGTCTAATGATAGACATATAAAAGTACATGGATTAGGAAGAAAAAAACAGCATAAATGTTTGATTTAATTCATTGCAAATAACTCTCTTCATTTTCCGAGGAATATTAAATTTTTATGTGATTTTTAGTGAGTCTATCCTGGTGTCATTGGGAAATAGGTCACAAATAGAAATTAACATTACTATGAACAACTTTTACTCTAATTCCATGTAACTATTTTCTAGAATTGACATAATGACTTGAATTATAGATCATATGTGACTTAACATATCTTATTGTTTTTCTTATAGTTATTTATAAGTTAGTTTATTTGAAAACGTGCTGAATTACAAATTCCTAAAGGGCAAAAGACGTGATTTATAGAATCCGAGACTAAATAAGTATGACGTGCTTGCAAAGCCAACAGACATTCCACTGAGCTGGTAGGTAAGTTTTATCATTAGGTCACTGGAGTAAAATATATTTTGTTTTCCTTTATGATTTTAGGCATTTGGTAAGATTATAGAATATATTCATTTCCATTTTTGCCTAGTATTTTAAGTATTCTACTTTTTCTGTATAGTTCCACATTGATATAAAAAATAATATTGGAATTCAAATTCTTTACCCTAAATTATTTTTCAGGTCCTCATTACCGTTTACCAGGTAATGCATATGTTCAAAAAACTATGGAATGCTTCCTTTATTATGTACTCTGTGCCCCTCCTCCCCCATCTTCCGTCTGTTCAAGCAGCACTTGGTTAAGGCCTTTAAATTTAAGTTCATCTATTGTAACAACCTTATGAAGTGGTCAGTATTCTTATAATTTTCTTACAGTTGAAGGAAATGAGGTGTATAAATGATAATTAATATGCCCAAACTCAGATACCTATAAAATGATGAAAAGTAATTAGTAACATCTTCTGAATACATAAAATTCTTAGATATTCTTAGAATATCTAATTTCTATTATATTTATTTTATTTATTTATATAGCAAGCACTTATCTGGCACTAGAAACTATTCTAAGCAACTTACAAATATTAACTTATAGCAACTTTATGAGATCTATATTAACAACATTTCTATTTACTATGAGAAAGCTGAGGCATAGAAGGTGAAATAACTTTCCTAAGGTCATGCATTCAAAATTAGGGAGGCAGACTGTAATCTATGCTCTTAACTATTACGCTACGTTCATTCTGTTCCTTTGATTTATCCATATAATCAAGGAAATTTATATATCTAAAGATGAAATAAGAGAAGTCTCACTTATTATACAGAGTAGTGATACTCTGCATATGTATCAGAAGATAGGAATATGCAAGATAACTAAAGTCATGGGCATTAATTTCTAAGAAAGCTATATCATTTCTACACATTAGCAATAATTTATGAAAATGTAATGAATAAGAAGCCTAATAGTTAATTTAAAATATCAGAGGATAGAAAAAGTAAAAGAAAGAACCTAGACAGAAGAGAAAGTGTATGCAAAGTATGGAAGTTTGCTTTCTTCAGTTTAAAGATAATTACATGCTAAATTAAATTTTCTTTTCTCTCACTTCCCTTCCCTAAGTATTAATTAGATCACCAGATATGGTTTGGAATGGAAAGAAGATATTCTGTAGGAAAAAATGGAAACATTTTTATGCGACATACTCTCCTGCTGGGGAATTCTCTGTAGATTAAAGTGATTTACCTACTAGCTTAGTTGTAGAAAGCTATTTCCCTTCGGGGAGGTGCATGCAGCTGTCTCCTGAAGGTTATACACTATGCAGGGAGTGCCTTGGTTTTCTATATTGAGATGTTTGGTTCAACACTGACCAGCCCTCTTCTATATAATGAGGAAAATACAAAGGTTAATGCTCTTGTGACACATGTTTTTCTTTAAAGCTAGGGCTGCTCCAAGGACTAAAGATCTGAAATGACAACAATGACTAAGACTAAATATTAAAATAGTAATTTTACATGTAGTGTCTGTTTTTTCAAATGCATATTTCCAGGGAGAGAATGTTAACTGATTATCCAACCTGATTCCTCTTCTTCCCAGATACGAAGTTAGACTGTGTTCCTGTCTCTCTTATGTAAGGTGTAGCCACTTGACTGAGTGATACACACTCTTAAGAACCTCTCAATTCTGGCTGTCTAGTATGGAGACACAACTCAGGGCTATGTTGTGAGCCATGAATTGAGGATTGTAGAATCATGGGGAAGACCCTAATAGAGACCTGGAGGAGAACTGCTCACCATTTATGAACATGTATTTAGATTTTAAGGAGTGAGAAATAAATTTTTATTCTGTTAAATCACTGACTCCTCAGAATCTGTCTGTTAGAGCAGCCAGAGTTACCTTCAGGAATAGATTCTTTCCTAGCCAATTTCATGTTATACTATTTTATGAGTCAAGAAACTTAAGGTCACACTTTAATCGGTTGCTCGTAAACATTCAGGTTGTATGTGGAAAATCTGTGATTTACAGTTGGATTTTCTGAACCCAGATTTTTGGTATTTTTACCTATGCCAAGTTGTCAAATATGTCAGTTTCAAATATGTTTAAAGGCTCAGGCCCTAGAGCCGGAGAAGCAGTATTTGAATAATGACTCTAACCATTACCAACAGTATGAACTTTCAATTATTTAACTTTTCCAAGTCTCCATTTCTTCACTGGGAAGTGATAATAACTCCCAGCATATGTTGTGAGGATTAAGAAAGGTAATTCAAGTTAAAAGCTTACTAGAATGATTGAGCATAATGACAAAAAATAGTAAAATAATAGCAGTCCCTTTGGCACTTGATATTGGGCTTTTTAAACATTGAACAATGTAGAACTTACCCTCTCTGCCTCTACCTATGAATACATTCTCTTTTCTCCTGTTTTTAGAACTAGCTTTTTGTATAAATCATTAGTATTCAAATTTGGTGCTATCAAATTTTCAAACTTGGTACGATCAAAAGTTTTCAAACTTTAGTACTAGCTTTTTGTATAAGTCCTCAGTTTTCAAACTTGACAAACAGTTACCTTTCTATGAAACATATATACACACACACACTCAAAAATCATCTCAAATTATAAATAATATACAGAAATTTCTGAGTAGAAATGAAAATTTCCCTTTCTTCCAGTGTTTCCCACCATAAGAATTTATCATACTTATAAAAATAGAAATGTATAATGATAACTAGTATATATATCATAACATACATAGTGTTCATATTCATTTTTGTTTGAATTTTTTATTTTACTTAA
>NW_012152285.1:340180-341945 GCF_000956105.1 Propithecus coquereli | reverse complement strand
TTTTCTACATCTGTGAAGAATGATGTTGGTATTTTAATAGGGATTGCATTGAATTTGTAGATCACTTTGGGTAACATAGACATCTTAACAATGTTGATTCTGCCGACCCACGAGCATGGTATGGTTTTCCACCTGTTTACGTCCTCAGCTATTTCCTTCCTCAATGTTTCATAGTTCTCCCTGTAGAGGTCTTTTACCTCCTAAGTTAAATATATTCCTCGATACTTTATTTTCTTTATTGCTGTTGTGAAGGGGCTTGAGTATTTGATTTGATTCTTGGTATGACTGCTACTGGTGTATATGAAATCCTCTGATTTGTGTGTATTGATTTTATATCCCGAGACTTTACTGAATTCCTTTATCAATTCCAGGAGCCTCTTGGTTGAATCCATGGGGTTTTCTAGATATAATATCATGTCAACAGCAAATAGCGAGAGTTGATCTGTTCTGTTCCCATTCGTATGCCTTTAATTTCACTCTCTTGCCTGATCGCTGTGGCCAGGACTTCCAGCGCTATGTTGAATAGAAGTGAAGATAGTGGGCAACCTTGTCTGGTTCCAGTTCTAAGTGGGAATGCTTTCAATTTTTCCCCATTCATTATGATGTTGGCTGTGAGTTTGTCATAAATGGCTTGTATCATTTTTAGGTAAGCCCCATCTATGCCTATTTTGTTAAGCGTTCTTATGATAAAAGGGTGTTGAATTTTGTCAAATGCTTTTTCTGCGTCTATTGAGAGAATCATATGGTTTTTGCTTCTGTTTATGTGGTGAATTACATTTATAGATTTGCATATGTTGAACCATCCCTGCGTCTCCAGAATGAAGCCCACTTGGTCATGATGCATTATTTTCTTAATAAACACCTGGATTTGGTTAGCTAGAATTTTTGCGTCTGTATTCATAAGGGATATTGGTCTGTAGTTTTCCTTTTTTGTTGCATCCTTTTCTGGTTTTGGTATCAGGGTTATGTTGGCTTCATAAAATATATTGGGGAGGAGTCCATCCTTCTCGATGTTGTGGAATAATTTCTGTAGGATAGGCACCAGTTCTTCTTTGTAGGTGTGGTAAAATTCGGGTGTGAAACCATCTGGTCTGGGACTTTTCTTTTTTGGAAACTTTTTTGTTGCTGTTTCAATTTCAGTCCTTGATATTGGTCTGTTCAGGAATTCTGTTTCTTCCTGGTTGAGCCTAGGGAGTCTGTGTGTTTCTAAAAATTTGTCCATTTCCTCCACGTTTTCCAGTTTGTGTGCATAAAGGTTTTTGTAATATTCATAAATTATATCTTGAATCTCCTCTGCATCGGTTGTAACTTCTCCTTTTTTGTTCCTGATGGAGCTTATTAGAGATTTTTCTTTTTTGTTTTTCATGAGTTTAGCCAGGGGCGTGTCAATTTTGTTTACTTTTTCAAAGAACCAACTTTTTGTTTTGTTAATCTTCCATATAGTTTCCTTGTTGTCAATTTCATTTACTTCTTATTTGATCTTATTAATTTTCCTTCCTCTGCTGGGTTTGGAATTGGTCTGTACTTCTTTTTCCAGTTCTTTGAGTTGATTCATTAGGTTGTCTATTTGTGATCTTTTTGTCTATAGATCTATTTGTGATCTATATCTTTTGGATATAGGCATTTATGGAAATAAACTTTCCTCTCAGGACTTCTTTGGCTGTGTCCCACAGATTTTGGTAACTTGTGTCACCTTTGTCATTTAGTTCAAAGAATCTTTTGATTTCCATCTTTACTTTCTCGTTTATGAAGGAATTGTTCAGCA
>NW_012152285.1:328487-339418 GCF_000956105.1 Propithecus coquereli | reverse complement strand
CTGTTCATTCTGTTGGGTTGCATTTTGTTGCTTTGTTTTCTCTCTTGAGCCATTGCCTATTAAAGGCTTTGATCTTTGACTTTTGTGTGGTTTCACATTCGAGAGTGTTTATTGTGCTGATCCTTGTGTAATTCTGATTTGAGTCCTTCTTGGAGAGCTGGCCTTGTCTGGGTGAATTCCCTCAGTCTTTGCTTATCTGAGAATGTCTTTATTTCTCCTTCATATATGAAACTTAGTTTCGCAGGGTACAAGATTCTGGGCTGGGCCTTATTCTGTTTCAGAAGAGTGAGAATGGGGTCCCAATCTCTTCTTGCTTGTAGGGTTTCAGTTGAGAAATCTGGAGTTATTCTGCTGGGCTTTCCTTTGTATGTTACTTGTTTCTTTCACCTTACAGCTCGTAGAAGGGCCTCTTTAGTGGATATTTTGGTCAATCTGATGACTGCATGACGTGGTGTTTTCCTATTTGCATTGAATCTCCCTGGGGTCCATTGAGCTTCTTGTACCTGTATATCTAGATTTTTAGCAAGGCCTGGGAAATTGTACTCTATTAATTCTTCAAATAGCTTATCCAGCCCTTGAGTGTTTTCTTCTTCACCTTCCAGAACCCCTATCACTCTCAGGTTCATTTTTTTCACATAATCTCACATTTTTTGTAGGCTTAGCATATCATTCAGTTTTCTTACAATCCATGTCTGAAATTCTTCTTCTGTCATTTTAGTGTTCTGAGTTTGGTTAATGTCCATTGCTGGGGAGCTGTTGTTCCTCTTTGGGGGTGTGCTTTCCATTTCAGTCTTCATACTTCCAGAGTTCTTTCGCTGGTTCCTTTCCATCTGGATCAGTTGTTCCTTCTTGCCTTTAGATTTTCATTTGGATAATGACACACTCTGTTTAGTCTCTGAGCCAGTAGGTGGTGTTTATGGGTGAGACTCGACCACACCCTTTATGATGAACCAGTAGATGCAATAAAAGGGTGTGCAGGATGACCTTCCTGTCAGTAGGTGGCACTTGCAGGGAGGAGCGAGCTGCCATGCTATTTTTGGGTCCTGTAGCTAGCCCTTGTTCCTCTAGAGAGGCCCTCTTGTGCCTCAGCTGGTGAGTGTGGCCCTGGGACTTCCAGTTGTGTCCTTATTCTCTACCTCGCTGGGGACAGTACCTGGAGTGAGTCTGGGTGGGGCTGGGTTGGGTAAGCCTGCCCTCAGCCTCCACAGTTGCTGTTAGCAGGGGTCAAAGGTCTGTTCTTTTTTCTGTGCAAAGCTGCTGGGAGGGGCTGAAATGGCTCCACTCAGCTGAAAGTCTGGGCTTGGGGGGTGGGGCTGTCCGAGACCTGCACTCTGGAGCAGGTTTCGCTCCCCTCCACTCTCCCCCTCTCTATGGCCTCTTCCAGGCCCCTGCCAGCAAGCGGGACCTCAGGCCAATGGATCTCCCCTGGCTGTGACGTGGGCTGGGCTGTTGCCTACCCAGGATGTCAGCCTGAGCTGGGTGCATAGCCCTCTTTTGGGAGGAGGGTTGCTGCTCAGGCCTGCTCATCTTCCCCTCAAGGCACACACTCCTCAGTAGGCTCTTTCACAGATCTCCCTTCTGTGCCCCAGGGCAGTGCGATCGTGTCCTGGGTGTATGGGGTCTGGTCTGCAGGCCTGTCCCCTGGCCCCTGGAGATCAATCCCTGACCCTGCCAGGCAGAGGGGTGCTGGTCTTGAATCACCTACAGGGTGCTGAAGCTGGATCTATTTCACTCCACCTAGGAATTTGTCCTGGTCTCCTGGAGTCCCCACGCAAGCAGGACCTGGGAAGGCTGGCGGGTAGGGAGCTCATTGTCTGAGTACTCCTCAGTCTGCTGTAGGGCCCCAAAAGGAAAGGTCCTGTTCCTTGGAGATGCCTCTGTGTGATGGCTAAATTGTCTCTCTGGGCACCCACGGGTAAGGAAGGGGAAGTAGAGAATTGGGCAATATGGTGTCTGCCAATACTCTCGGGTCTGCGCCTGGGGAGGTGCCCCGAGGGAGCTGGGAGCCCAGCGCCATGTCCGCAAGAGGTCCCTGCTGACTGGCGGCAGTCATCTCTGGACTGGTGTCAGCAGGTCTTTCCAGCCCCTCAGGAGCCCACCAACAGTCTGAGTTGCAAGGGAGGGGAAAGTTATCTTTCCACCTACACTTGTCACTGGTGTCCAAGCCTCTCGGGGACCTTTCTCCTTCCAGTTCTCCTCTGCAATGTCTTCCCGTGGAGTCTTCTGTAGTTTCAGGCACCCTTCCTTCCGACCCTCACCCAATCTATGTTTCTCTGCTAGTTTGTTTTTTTCTCTTTCTTCTAAAATTTGTCTTTTTTGCAGAGACACTCTGACTGATGGCTTTTCTCATCTGCCATCTTGGCTCCTCCTTTTTCGTGAGAAGGCTTTTTAATGTCTTCCTATTTACCTTGTTGATAAGAAAGGGACTCCTGTTCTAGTGTCTTGGAAGTGGCTGAACTCATGAGAGTTCATACTAACGTTACTGATCCCAAAAGGAGCCTGGCTTATGTCCAGTTGCTTGCTATATAGAAAGCCAATTACTAAGATAAGTATTGCCAGGGAAGAAAGGGTTTTATTGCAATTGATGTCAGCTAGAAAATGGGAGATATTTCTCAAATCTATTTCCCCAATTGACCAAGGGCAAAGGCTTTTATAACAGGTGGTGGAATGCAGATCAGGTTGCCTGAGTTTGAAGTCACGGGGTCTGCAGATGGTCTGATTCAAGAGTCAGCTGTTGGTGATGGATGGTGAGTTCCCTGGAAGTGCTGTGGAGAAATTAGTTAAGCAAGGAAATTACAAAACAATGTTTTGCTCATCAGGCTTGACTGGTCTGAAAGTCTGAGGCACTGGTCAGAGAATAAAAAATAACTTTAGGGAGGGGATCATTTAACAAGGCTGATTACACTGGGAAAATGACATCTACAACAGGTTAATAGTCATCTACACTCCTCTGCTGAGGAGCAGGACTACTCACATCATTCAGGGTCACATAGGGTTCACATTTAGGAACAGAGTGAGCAACCAGGAGCTGTGGAAAGTAGGCTTTGTAGTATCAATAGGGGGAGATGCTCCTTGGTTCCCATGAGATGTTGGGAGGAAGGGCTTCCTTGAATCATTCCACAGGCTGGAAGAGAACTGAAACCCACTATCAGGGTTGAAATAGGAATGGTGCCTATCTCTTTGAAAAGGAGGGTTTTTTGGTGAGGGAACCTTATTCCCAGGAGCAGATTGGGTAGGGAACTAGCAGTTAGATCATTTAAGGCTCTGTCAATTTTATCAGATATCAAGGAAGTACAAAATATTGAAATTTAATTTTAGATCTTAGACCACAGAATTTTGGTTGCCAACAATCCCTTTAGGTGTTACAGGCCTATTCAGATATTCCATTTGTTCTTGCATCCATTTGGGTAATTTGTGTTTTCCTAGGAAATCTTCTGTTTCATCTATTCTGTCACCAAAATTTTTCATGGTATTCTCTCATAATTATTTTTATTTCTGTAATGTTTGCAGTGATATCCCCTCTTTAATTCATGGTTTTAGTGATTGAAACTTCTCTTTCTTGTTTTGTTATTATTTTTTTTTTTTTTTGTGGTCAGTCTAGCTAAAGTTTTGTCATTTTGTTGATCTGTTCAGAGAACCATCTTTTAGTTTCACTGGTTTTCTCCATTGTCTTAATTTTCTCTATTTTACTTATTTCTGCTTTTATATTCATTATTTTCTTTCCAATGGTTTCTTTGGTTTTACTTAGTTAATATATTTCTAGTTTCTTAAAATGGAAATTTAAGTTGTTTACTTGAAATATTTCTTTTTTCATAATATAGACATTTACAAGAATAAATTTCTTATTAGTACAGCTTTTTTTCCCACCCTACAAGTTTTCGTATGTCGTATTTCATTTTATTTTCTCTTAAAATATATTCTAATTTCCCTAGTAATTTATTCTTTGATCCTTTGGCTATTTTGAATTGTGTTGTTTAATTATCATGTTGATAATCTTTTCTATGAGCACTTTGAATATGTCATCCCACTGTCTTCTGGCCTTCATTGTATCTGATGACTTCCCTTCCAGAAGTGTTTCTTCCACTAAATACATTTTAAATGTTTGGGATCAACTACATTTGAAGAAGGATATTCACTGGGACACTGGCTAGTAACCAGCTGGAAGAGCATTTTATTTGATTATATTATACAATGGTGCCAATTGATGTCTTGAGATGACTTGGACGAGCTGCCCTAGATGAGCTTCTGATTATTCATCAGGTCAGTGGTACCCGAATTGCCAAATCTCTATTTGTACCAGAAGATGAGAATGCTATTTTATGTCGCTTCCAAATGTATTCAAAATGCTATTTTATTTAGTTATAAAGTTTTTACTTCCTGGTTCCTAATATGGATAATGAATAAGTAAAGGAACTTAAAAAAGCAAATATGTATCACTCTTTATGTTTTTGCACTGACTTAGCTTTGTTAATTGTGAATTATTAAATAAAAGTAACAAATTTTTAAAAGCACGATGACTTTAATATTAAAATTAGGTTTAATCCCTGTGTTTTTAAATTCTTTTTTCACTTAATAAAAGGTAAAAATTCATATTACTATGTGAAATAACCATGTTAGAATCACGGCACTGTAGAGTTATTAAAGCTATAAAACCCTTGGGGGCATGTGGTGAGAAAGAAGTGTCGTCAGTATGTGGAATTGTTTCTTTATAAAATTTCCCCAGATATCTTCAGTATAGCTCTTCACTTCAAGAGCAGTCTTATTTTAAATTGTGACCTAAGTTGTACTTGTTTTTTACTCTCTATTACAACATTTGCTTATTTATTATGCATCTCAAGAAAATGTTTAGCTCTGGGAAATGAAATGCTATTGACTATATTTTATTCATAACCATGGCAGCAATCTCCAGGGTATTTGGAAAATTTGATATGATAGCAGTAATAATCCATAGCATTTCAGTCATCAAATGAACAGAATCTTACTGCATACTGATTGAGAAGGGATACGAAATAAAACTTTTTTAACATTTGAATTTCACAGTAATGACATCTGAACACTAGCTTATTAAATTACATTGGAGTTTGTTTTCCTCTTCTTGTAAATGAGGTTACATCTCTGGAAGTGACATTTTGCCCTTAATAGGCTCTTACTGGCTGTGTGACCTTGGACAACTTGTAGAACCACAGAATCTCAGGAATAAAAGGAATTTTAAAAGCTATTCACAGAATGAATAGATCCTTTCTTTCTCGAGCACCCCCACAGAGTAGTTATTCTGCTTCTGCTTAAATATTTTCAGTAACAGAGAACTCAGTATGACCTAACGAACTCAAACTGGCTTCAGACGACTTCGAGTAGTAAAAATTTTCTCTTTGTTCACTCTGTTCTTTCTATGCAGTTTCTTTACATTGAAAATGGTGATAACAATAGCTGCCTGTTTTATGGAATCATTTTAAGGGTAAAATACATACTGCATGTAGAAAACACAGTGTACACAGGGAAGCTGGGATATACCTGTAAAATACTCTAATTGCATCCAAGGCTGCAAACTGTATTATTATTCACAAATATTTATTCTATTCTCTGGAGAACAATTACTCTTTATCACTCATTGATATTTGACTTGGCCATGTGACTTGCTTTGGGCTATAGACTAAGAATCAAAGTGACGTGTCACTTTGGGGAAGAAACTGTGAGAGCAAGCACATGATCCTATATACTGTCCCCTCTGTCTCAAAGACCAGCAATGCTTCAGATAGAGTCTACTCCCACATACTGTGTTCAGGTGTGAAGGCAATATGGAGTAGAGCTCTAGCTGGTTTCAAAATGCACCTGTCATATAACTCACTGAGATTTTTGGGGTTGTAATATAACCTAGCTTATCTTCTTTGATACAGACTTTCTCCTTCTATCTTCAAAGGCCTTCTTTTCAGATTATATTCTTGCTGACTTCTCATCACTGCGAGTGGAGACCTTGCTTCCTTATAGACTTTATATGAACTTGGCCTTCTACCTTGAAGCAGGCAGGAAAGTTTACTTTCCTGTGCTGGTTGCATAATATTTTAACAAAATTATAAAGTCAAGTAGGTATTTATTGAATGAATTGAGAAAATTTTCTCTAAATAGTGATCTTTTATGACACATTATTTTTGTGAAAATCCATTTGGACTTGCAGTTCTTTTTTTGTAACTAAAGAGGGACAAATAAGGCAAACCTTCAGGTTTATGTGGGAACTACCGCAATGTGTGGTCCCACAGTCAAGGAGAACACTCAGCACAGTACGATTAAATAATTTTGTTATATATAAAGTAGAGACATTTGAAATTTGAGAGTCTACTAAAATGATGAGATTTTAGAATTCACTACCATTTTTCAAATATGAGAGGGTTAAAAACAGCATGTCCTTTTGGAAAAAATGAAGCACAATAGATAATGATTAAAAAAGCTACTATTATGTGGAATTGATTAAGTATTTACTATGTGACTAACTTTTACATGCATTGTTTATTTCTATTTCAAAACAAGCTCTAAAGTATATATTTTTATTAAACTCATTTTATGTATGAAATTTAGGCTCAGAGAAGTTATAAAATTTAAACAATGTTATACAGCAGTTAAGTGGTACAGCCAGACTGTGTTGAAGGTTGTCTCAATTTGAACTTCAGAGCTCATAAGTCAAATGTTAGATTGATGTCTTTCTAATACACAGAATGTTAGTATGGGGAATAGCATACTGAGCAAGTAAGAACTTGTGGAGTCTGGATTAATTTAGCGCTTCCCTCAGAGAATGAAAAATCAGTTGGGTTATTCTAAGATTGTGTGAGTGTGTGTGTATGTGTGTACAAAGTCACATTTTTGTATGCATTTTTATGTGTGTGTGGCTTGCTCTACGTTTTTGAATTAAAGAAACAGTGATTCTTTCTGACATGTAAAACAGGTAGCTTCATTTCTGAGTGTTAGGTCCCACTAGAGTTCATACACAAAATAGAGCCATTACATACTTACATCAGCTGGCTTCCTGATTCTACATCTAAGGTAAGCCTCCCAGTCCAGGAGAACCCTCCCATCTGTACTTGGAAATCCCCTTTAGCATTTCCATTCAGCGAAGAAGTATACTAGGTAAATAAAGTCACTTATACCACAGTAAATGTAACACAAACCAGATACCTAGAAGAATCTTTTTTGTTTGTGTGTTTCCTTTTTGAACATGAAAAGAATTTAAAATCTTCAGGAAGACAAAAAAGGCTGAAGTTAAAAAACAGATAAACTGACCTTGGAGAACATATAATACAAGACTGACAAGAGAATTAAAAGAAAATCTAATTCCCACCCTCAGAGAAGATATTGCATTACTAAAAAAGCATAAGATACCAAGAAAAAGGAAAAAAAAAAAAACAAAAAGATATAAGAACTCTTACAAATTGAAAATATAATTGCCAATGTTTAAACATTTATTATATCAATTGAAATTTAAACTTTAAGAAATTTTTCTGAACACTAATCTAAAACACAATGAGTTGAAAATTATGAGAAAAAGATAGAAATTCAAGAGATCTATTCTGGAAGTACAAGATTTTCCCAGTAAGAGATCCTGAAAGAAAGAACAAAGAAAAGGAAACAGAGTGCATAGTTAAATAAATGACTGGACACTTCCTAGATCTGACAAAGCGAATGCAATTTTAGATTTAAAAAAGGTTTTTCAAAACTCAATTCTAGACTTAGTATGGCAAAGTGTCCAAATTCTAAGTGTAAGGAATATAATTCTGAAAAACTTTGAAAAAAATCATCTACGAAGAAAAGATAATCTACAACATAGGATACCAGAATTTAGTGGTGGTAATCCCTTCAAGGTTTATGAGAAAATAATTCTAAACCTAAAATTATATATTCACAAAAATATTAATCAAATATAAAGACTTAACGAAGAACCATTAAAGATTCAGAAACTGTCACTCACATACATATTTTATGAGGAAGTAACTAAGGATCAATTCTAGAAACATAAGTTAGAAAGCAAAAAAAGGAAGACTTGGATTCCAGGAAATAGTTATTTTGATGTAGCAGTGGAATAAATGGAAATTATCAGATTATAGTGAGATTATAAGGTATAGCTGACAAGAGAACACAGTCATTTCACAGTTAATCTAAAGATTGGAAAAGCGAGATTTGGTGCAATAGATATATTAAAGGATGTGATAATTTCAAGAATTTAATAAAGTCATAAATTTTTGTCAGCAAGAAAAAAATGAAAGGCCATTGGAAACTTGGTGTAGAGGGGGAAGAGAAGGAAGTGCAATTAAGTCATCATCCAAGTCATTGACAAGTAAAATAAAATATGGCATGATCAACTGAAAAACTGTAGAAAATAAAATCCACTTGACTTTCTATTAATGAACAATTTCCTTCAAGTAGCATAGGTTTTCTGACTTTAGACACTTAGAAAAGATCATACAATGTTAATAAGCCCCTTGATACTTCAGTTATCCATATTCATAGAGATATATTAATGTAAAGTCTATTTATTGTTTTTAAACTTTGAAATCAATCTTTAGTAAAATCATATGGCATATCTTTGTTTACAAAAAATTTATGTTATCAACCTTATCAATGTAAAAAAAACACAGAAAGAAATTTGGGATCAAAGACGAGTGGAGTTGGAAGGAAGAATAAAAATACTAACATTTTGCATAATGAACAGTTATAAATGATTGCCTAAAATGGATAACAAAATAAAGTTTTAAGAATATTACTTAATTTTATTAAGTTAACCAGTACAGGAACTAAAATTAGTAATATATCTTAAAAATTAAGGGAAGAAGAGGAAGAGGCACAGATCATATAATTGATAGAAACAGAATGATTTTAAACCATTCATCTTTGAAGAAGGATTACACTGCTTCTTTTCAGCCTCAAATCTTTACTCCTTTTTGTTTGATTGTTTCAATTACTAGTTCCATGCATTACTTTTTTTAAAAAAATTCATTTATGTTAAGATAACCTCTTCATGGTATTATCAGTCTTGAGAATATACAGTTTGAATTTCTCAATTGAAGATTGGCAGTGGACACAATATTAATATTACTTTTCTCTACAATATGTTAGCAGAAATATCTTACCTGTTAAAGGAGAAATTTGACCTATTCATAAAAACCTGTTCTGAACAGACATTATTTGAGGGACAGCTAATAACTGGCTGAATGATTTCACTTTTCATTTGTTCAGTTCTTTGAGTATCTTTGCGCATAGCCAGTAATAACCTGGATAAATCAAGCATCCTATCACAGTTTCTGTGTTGGTAGTCAGTAACAGGCTGATAATGAGACTGAAAATGGTAATAATTCTCAGGTCAGCATACTAGAATTGTTTAAAAAGAGAAACCCACACATTTTCAACTCTAGGGCATGCCAATAACCTAAGGACTTAAAAATGCCTTATGGTTTGAAGAAAGTAACATTTTTAGTTAGATAATCATTCACCTCTAAAGAGAAGATTTTATATCATGTATTTGAAAGACCGTCAAGGTTTGACATTTTATATTTGTCTTGCATTTGGGAAGATAATATTACTTTTTGTTAGAATTTGTGGGAGAGAAAAAAAAAAAGCTATGAAATTTCAATCCCACGTGAAATTGTTTGAAATTACCTTTCAGTTGGCTAAATAAATAGATTATTGATTTCACCCTTTTATAAAATAAAAGGTTAATGAAAAAAAAATCACACACTTTTATTGCTAGGAGAAGAAATACATATATATAGCTTGATACTCTTTCCTTGCCAAAAAAAGAGGTTAGTATTTTTACACCAAATTTATGAGCTGCTATGATGTTATCATAGAGAATGAATTATGTCATAATTCATGATCCAGATAATTCATAGTGATTGCTGTTTTGCATTTTAAGCAGGTGTTATAATATGGAAGAGTACTTACAATATAGGCAAAGGGAGAAAAGATTTTAATATCAATGGATATGGTCTGGCTGAGAAAATGATAATACAGGCCTTTTTGTGTGCAATTGTGGATAGAAAATAGAAACACAACTGGGAAAATTGAAGTGCATTACTACTATAGTCCTTGTAACTATACCAATAATTTTTTAAAGATTATACTGGTTCAAGGTAGAAAGTTCCATACAACTTACTATTTTACCATTAGCAGATGATTGAAACAAAATCTAGTTTTGTCTGGAGGATTCTGGATGAAAATTGTTGAAATTGCTTTGTATTTCTGTTCTAAGTAAAACCACACCATTATTAAAACATGCTTTCAATAATACCATCACTCGTTATTTATATAGTCTCTTTCGACAATAGTGTGTCTGCTTTACATGTGAAGTAGAAGTAAAACAAACAATTAAAATCAAAACCTTTGGTAAATAAGAACAATTTCATTTCTAAAATGTCCAGACAATTGTCCACAAAGTTGAGTGTGCTATTTTTCAATTTCCTTCATTGCAGGCGATTACTTCAATTCTTGACTCTGCTTAATTTTTGTTAAGATTTTATGTTTAATTTTAATTACTATTAGATATTTACATATGGATCTTGAAATCATTTATGGTATTTCTTTGTCTTTACTGAAACAGAAGCTTCTTGTTGAGGAAAAGACATTTTATATCCTCAGAAATTTTTTCAAAGTTGAGAAATGCCTCTCAAAAACAGAGATGGAAAGTATGGGGATAGAAGATAATTGCTATAGTGCGGGTGGACCACACAACACAGGGAATTAGTATTAAAATTAAAAAAAAGAAAACAAAACCTTATTTATTTATTTATTTTAGAAACTTGAATTCACATACCATCCTCCCTTTTGGACACTGTCTATAATGGTGGCTGTCATAGGAGAGGAGCCAGTCCAGATTCACTATGGCCTGGGATTAAAGTGCTAGAGAAATAGAATTTAAAACAAAATCTCCTATTACTTCAGAAAACCTCTCC
>NW_012152285.1:274466-328437 GCF_000956105.1 Propithecus coquereli | reverse complement strand
AAAAAAAAGAAAACAAAACCTTATTTATTTATTTATTTTAGAAACTTGAATTCACATACCATCCTCCCTTTGACTTTTAAACCAAAAATAATTGTATTAAACCAGAGGAGCCAGTCCAGATTCACTATGGCCTGGGATTAAAGTGCTAGAGAAATAGAATTTAAAACAAAATCTCCTATTACTTCAGAAAACCTCTCCACAAGGTAGAAAAGAAAGAAAGCAATTTTATTATTGAATAAGCATTAAGCCAGAATGGGATCACAGGCAATCCACTAAAAGATTGCAAAGACAAAAAGACACCTTTCCTTTTAATGTGTAGCTAAGCAGATACAACCTATTACATACATGTTTTCAAGATAAATAATAACTAGTTCTCAAGAGGACTTGATAGCACCATTTATCACACATAGTTCATCCTAAATTCACCTGGTAATTGGGGTAGTCAACTGTATTTACTAATTAGCTTTATCCAAAGGAAAAATACATTTTTCATGTCTATATGTGAAGAGTTGGTTTTGGGCCAGGTGCAGTGGCTCCTGCCTGTAATCCTAGCACCCTGGGAGGCCAAGGTGGGAAGACTGCTTGAGCTCAGGAATTCAAGACCAGCCTGAGCAAGAGTGAGACCCTATCTCTATTAAAAAATAGTAAAAATTAATCAGGCATGGTGGTGCACACCTGTAGTTCCAGCTACTTGGGAGACTGAGGCAAGAGAATCGCTGGAGCCCAGGAGTTTGAGAGTTTGAGGCTGCTGTGAGCTAGGCTAATGTCATGGCACTCTAGTCCAGGAAACAAAGTGAGACTCTGTCTGAAAAAAAAAAAAAAAGTTGGTTTTGAGCAAAGCACTGGCCAAGGTATGTGCACTATCTTCTTTGATGATTACATTTCAAGAGATGATTCCCAGGTCCTTGATAAAGAAATTCCTGGGTTTTAAATCTAACAAGAGGCTTATTTAAAAATGTTTTACATAATTTTCAAAGAGGCAGAGAAAGAACTTAAAAGTTTTCTAAAATAAATGCTTTCAACAAGGAGTATTAAGCCTCTTTTTTTTTTTTTTTTTTCATTTTTATTCACTCTTACAGCTCTTAGGGGGAAAATGAAAAGGACCTCATGAGCTAGAATTCTCTTCTTGATCACTAATATTAGTTTTCACAAAAGAAAGCCATTGATCTTAATAAGTGAGATTTGTAGCTTAAGGATACGCTTACTCACTGCAGTCCAAGCTTTGCTGTGTCTAAAATCATTCAAATAATGAAACATGGAGTATGTATATCTGAAATAATATAGGAAAACTTTATCCAAATGTATCTTTAATTGATATTTGACTAAAGTGGTTTATGCTTACATAGCAATAACAGAAATTTGGAAGAGGTATTGGTACTGTTATATTTGGATAGATTTTCAGTAGAATTTCCAGATTTAGCAAATCAAAGTTCAAGACACCCAGTTAAATTTGAATTTCCAATAAATTCAAATGTAATTACCTGTCTTGTTTTATCTGGCAAATCTACTCTGAGATGCAATGGTTGAAGCAATAAGACATTCAAATTCTGAAGTTAGCTAAGTACTAAAAGTTAGTTAAGAATTCGTTTCCTCTATCAACTATAAAATTGCCTAGAAATGTTAAGCTTATTAAGAGACTTTATGGTGTCCTTAGTACGGTATTAACCTGGAAGTCAGATTAATATTCGAAGTTGGTGGCAATTAACATTTATTTAATGCTAGCAACGCATAAACTTAGCTAAGTGTTCTACAAGTATCATTTTGTTCATTCACACAACATTTTTATGAAGCATAGAGTAATATTAACCTGTTTACAGGCGAGGAAAATGATTTTAAGATAAATAACTAATGTTAATAATCAAAACCATGGTTTAGACCCCGGTTGTCCAAACTAAAGGTTTGCTTTCCTAAAGAGTACACTAACTAAAAGTACTAACAGTACCTTTCAGATGATAGCCTCTAGGATCTGTTTCTTTTGTTGCTACATTTGTGGCCTTTCTTGGATGAGCCATTTAACCTCTCAGTTTTTCAATTTTTACATAAATAATATTAGAGCATTAAATTAGATGATTTCTTGGCTTCTACAATTCTATAATTTTGTCAAGAAATCAGAGTTATGCAACTGAAGTCTGGGAAATAGAGATGTGTTTAATTTAGCCTTTATCTAGAATTTAAGGTCAAATAGGGCACACAATATTTTCAATATGATGAAATGCTAGTGGTGAACATTCAGGTTAGTAACAGAAACTAACGATTTGGCTCCTGGAACTCATAATATGCATGTGAGATTCTTTTGGCTCCCTTAAAGTGATATCGTTTCTATTTTTTTCCGGAACAACCATTCTCTCCCATCTCCTAGAGCTTTGTTCTTTTGTTCTTTAGTCACAAGTCCACTGGCTCCCGTGACCCATCAAAGGAGGAAAAGTACATTCCTTCGACATAGGCATAGATTTCTAACTCTCCTCTCTCTCTTTCTCCATCACTCTCTTTCAGTCTTCATTTTACTTAAATAACAAATACACGGATGTGGATGTATTAATAAAACTCTCAAAATTATTCACTTTTAAAAAACGCCATATATAAATGTATAGAAGCACAGTTTCTGAAGATCTGCCCCTCAAGGTATATGAATTCTGAATCAACGAAACAGAAGGAGGCACACAAAAGCAGACCAGAATTTAGACCTGCCCTGACACTTTGACATGGACATCAAAAGGCATAGTGACATTTATAGTTGGCATGAAGATGATTATTGTGCATCTAAACTCTGGCAAGTGTAGATATGAAATAATATATTTCAGGTTAGGAAACTGGCATTGTCAGCAGTGAGGCTGTGTTTGATAAAATCCACACGTCTAAGAATTTAGGAGATTGAGCTTTAGGAGATTACAGGGACAGACAATATAAATTGCAAAGCAATGATTCATTGTAAATAGGTGGGAGCTAAAAGAAATATTATGGTGGTGAATATCGGGAAAATAATGCAGACCAATATATAAATCATAAATTACTAAAGTACCATGAAGTTAGGCCTTGCTCATAAAATGAAACAAAAAATAATTTTATGGAATCAGAAGAAGGGACTGTGTCCCCCTTATGATTTTTACATCCATAAATTTATCTTATAAAAATATTAAAAAGGAAAATATGAATAAAATTAGTGTACTGTAAGAAGGATTGACAACTAGAGCTTTATTTTTAATAAAGACTTAAACATAGGATGTGGTACCCCTAAGGGAACTTTTTACACATACTTTTTACACTTTTTACTAAAAAGTTGATAAAAGCATTTTTAAGAGATTAAGTGTGGAGAAGTATGAAGAATGAGATTTATGGGTCATTGTGGAGAAGAGATGTACATGAAGGAATTCTCAGATCGTGGAATAGCAATGGGAGAAATTGCCAAAGTTGATCTCGTAAAGTGGGTGGCAAAAACTGAAAAAAATTTAAATAGATTAAAATGAGTTAGGGGGATTTTATAGTAGACCATTGCCCTCTATAACTTCCAGAGGAAAGTGGAAGCTATTTATGGAGAGTTTAGGAAGTCCAAGAAAAAAATACTTTTTTGTTTCAGGAAACTCAGAATACACTTATGCCAGCAGTTGCCAAACGTCAGTCAGTGGACCTGCTAGCTCAGAATATCATAGAAAACTTTGAAAATAAATATAGGTTTCAGGACTGCATTAGTTATCCTTTTCTGGGGAATGAAATATCCCAAAATTTGCCACTTACAACAACAAATATTTATTATCTCACAGTTTATATGGATCAGAATTCTAGATGTAGCTCAGCTTGTCCTCTAGCTGAGGATCTCTCACAAGGCTCAAATCAAGGTGTCAGCAGGAGCTGCAATCATCTGAGACTTGAATGAGGCAGGGATCCATTTTCAAGTAAATTTCACATATTTAAGCAAAGCCTAAGGTTGTAAGAAATCTTGTTTCCATATTTTTATGACTTGAAATTCAATAGAAAACTGAAAAATGACTTTCAGAATTAAGAATGTAGAGTACCTTGCTTTTTAGTATATCCTGGGTGAGAGGGGAAGATTACAATTGCTCTTGAAGGAGTGGATGCAATAACAGTTATGTCTGAGGTCTCAATGTATTTGAGTATATTTTCCCTAGATATTCCCTAATGAGAAAACAGCTGACTCTCACTGCCTATTATCCCATTACCACTGGGCAAGGAAGCAATAACAAAGCAATCTGGTAGTCCTAAGGAATATTTGAAGATAAGTAATTTCTATTGGGCTTAAGGATTTTGTTCTCCTGGAAATAAAATTACATTACCTTCATAGGTGTCCATAATATACTTTTAGGTTATTTTAAAACAATTAAGAAAGGAAAGTATATTTACTTCCTTGAGTTTTTGTTGTTGTCGTTCTTTGTTTAATTATTTTTTTGTCTTGGGGACAAAGCAGACCAAGTTGAGAAAATTTAAAATGATAATAATATAATAAAAATTATTTAAAACCTTAAGAACAAAAGGTGAGAGCTCAGCATGCCTCAGTATGCAGTGTATAGCTACAAAGCATAACAAAGTACCCCTAAAAGGAATCCTTATAAAAAACACAAACCAACTAATTAAAAATATAGAGTGCTATGTTTTTAAAATATGTCTTTTATTTTGTAGGCACTATAAAAAAATGTGCACTGAGGGATTGAATATATGAAGGAAGTAGGCAAAAAATGAGTCTGAGCCATGAAGGTTAAATCCATGGATTAAATCAATGGATTTAACCATGGTTAAATCCAACTATTTGCCTTCCTTGTGTTTGTATATGTCCCACTAGACAGGACTAGTGAAAAACACTATCTTGAAGTATATTCTGGTCTAACTTTAGTTATTTAACTTTATCACTAAGTTCAAGGGGTTTCTTTGAGTTTATATTCTAATATGTTTCCCTAGTTTATTTACTCTTCCACTTTGTTAGACAACTTTATAATACTTTCCTTTCAAATCTTCAATACATCTCTCCATCCTTACCTACAGCCAATAATTTACTACTTTGGAGGAAGTATTCATGATCCTATCTAAGGCCAATCCCTTCACTTATATATACACTGCACTCCATTCCTTTTGTCTACCTAGGAAATTAGCTCCAACTATTCTTCCTTCTCCCTTTTGCATGAACATACTATTTTTAGCTTAAAATAGCTTTAAAAAATTCTCTGGAATCCCCTTCTCCTGCCAATCACTGCCTCATTTCCCTGCTTCTCTTGCAGCAAAATTTTTCAAAAGGGTTGGCTTTACTCGTTGTCCCAATTCCTTTTGTCCTCTAATCTCTCTGTAACCTGTTATAATTAACCTTGCAACACAATGAAAACTTCAATGAAACCGTTGACTATATCCAGAAGTCATTTCTCAGTCTCTTGATTTCTTAGCAGGATCTGATGCTGATGATAGCTCTTTCCTTTCTGAAACCACATTTCTGGTGCACTTCACTTTCTGTTTTCCCTCTCTACTCACCTGTGTCTCCTTCACAGTGTTATTTTCCTTGTTTCTCTTCTTATCATCCTTCTAATAGTGTAGGGGCTCAGATTTTAGTCCTTGGGCCTCTTCTCTTCTCTGTCTATACTTAATCTCCTGGAAACTTCAGCCAGTCTCATGATTTAAATGTCAACTATATACTAATGACTTTTCGTTATGTATTTCCAGGTCAGATTTCATATATATAACAACTTTCTAGAAATTCCTGCTTAAATGTCTCAAAGTCATTTCAAACTCAACATGTTCTTAATAAAATTTGGCTGTTCCACCTCAACTTGCTCCTTTCCTTCTCTCCCCTACCCCTTAATTAATGGTAATTATATTTTCAAATTGCTCAGAGAGTCTGGAGTCATCCTTGAGTCCATTTTTTTTTCTGTCATACCTAGTATCCAATCTGCCAGAAAATTCTTTTTGCTTTCTCATTATAGTAAATTTGGAAGCTAACCACATTTGCTACCTTCACTGCTACCCAGACCAAACACTATCATCTCTCCCTTGTGTTAGTGCATCGGCCTCCTTAAAGGTATCGTTGGTTCCACTCTAGCCTCTCCGTAGGCTCCATATATAATGAAATAGTGAGAATGATCTTAATAAAATGAAATACAGATTGTGTCATTTCTCTTCTTAAAGTAACTTAAGAGCCAGTCAAACTAATTGTTCCTTCTGCTGTGGTCAAACCATCTTTAAAAAAATATCCTTTTAAGTTTAACATATCAATTTGTTATTTGTACACTGTAATCTTGGCCATAATGTATTCATATACACAAAGTGGAGGTGAGGGATAGGTAAAATGCACTTAGCTAGCTTGCAAGAAAACTCATAGGGAGGGCAAATACCTATTAAATCAATGCTATTATACATTTCCCCCTGACTTTACAGGACATTATATTTCTTCAAAAGCAGAAACAGCACTATTTTCAGATCCTATCTTGATGTGGAGCTTAGTTGTCTTTGTCAGTGTATGCTCAAAGAATATTTATGTAGTAATGATATTGGGTTTTATATTGAAAACCATAATGTGTAAGTAGTTGTAGACAATAGGGATCATAGTTGTTTTAGATTACCTCCAGAAACCGTTTGCTTTACATTTTGTTTTCAGATTTGCACGAACATAGCTATAAAAGCTGAGTTTCATTTGGAAATGCATTCTTTGGTCATATTAAGATGGGATAAAAATCTCTTGGGAACTTACTTTTCCTGTATTATACATACCTGTCTCTAGCATTTATTCTGAAATTCAAGAAATCCTCATATTTTTGATAGCTGTGTTCTAAAAATGAAAGTGATCTTTAATAATTGTTAATTGTAAATGAATTTTTATTAGCAATTTTGTAATTTTCTAACCAAAGTTACTGAAGTCATGCTTGAAAAGATGATTTTATCCTTTATAACCTAGTAAAAATTTCTTTCTTCTGTTTTTTTAACTGTCTTCTAATTTTTTTTAAATTTTGTTTATAATTGACACATAATAATTACACATTTTTATGGGGTACGATGTGATGTTACCATACATGTATACATTGTATGACAATCAAATCAGGGTGTTAGCATGCCATTCACCTCAAACCTTTATCATTTCTTTTTGGTGATAACGTTCAAGATCTTTTTTTCTGGCTAGCCTGAAATAAGCAATAAGAAAAGAATGAGATTCCTAGATTTCCCAGTTTGTATTGTAGCTGAAATGGCTAGAAAGTTATTTCTGTAACTTTTCATTTGCCAGTGATCAAGAAAGCTCACATACCAAAGAACGATTAATTTAAAAATTAATGGCATAAAATAAGTAAATTGTCTTTTAATCAAAAAAATATTTATAAGAAATCAGTATGCTAGAAAAACACAAAACAATATATTATTTGTTGTAGGATAAAAGAGAATGATGAAGTGTTGGCGAGTATGTGGACTAACTGGATCTACCTCTCATACACTCCTGCTGGGAGTGCAAACTGATACAGTCACTTTGGAAAAGTGTTTGTCTATGCGCATATCTTATGTCACAGAAATTTCACTAATGAAAATGCATTCATAACAGAAATGTATTTGCATACTCTAGGAAAGACATTACAAGAATATTCATGGCAGGAATATTTATGATAGAAATTGAAAAACAAGACAAATTACAAATGTCTATCAAAAAAAGAATAGATAAATCAACTATAAGTATATTCATATGATGACACACACACATACACACACATACGTTTAACCTACATACAATTGTGTATGAATTACATTAATATAATTTTGAATAAAATAATTGAGAATAATTAAGACATAGATTCTATTTTTATAAAGTTAAGAAACAGATAAACTTAAGCAATAGTGTTTAAGTTAAAATTCTGGTCACCCTTTGGGAGTATATCCAGAAATGGGATCTGGGGTGAGAAACTTCGAAGTGATGATAGTTTTCTGTTTCTGGCTTCTGATTACAGAGACATATTCAGTATGCAAATTTTATAAAACTGTGTATTTATGATTTGTAAATATTTTATATGTATATTGCACTTTAATAAAACATTTTGTATATTGACTATAGTGAGTTTGGTTTATTAAGAGAGGATAGTTGGATAACTGACTAGTAAATTTCATCGGATTAAAATATTTTGGTATAATTTATGTATGGGTTGTCATTTGGTCTTTGTTAGAACACTCCATGTTGACTGGTGTAAGATATGCCAATCCACATTAAAAATAAATTTATAAAATCCTGATGAATTAGCAGTAAGTCCAATATATTAATTGACAATGAAGAATATTCTTTTCCATTAACTGCAATGTTCAAATTCCCTATTTAGGATACACCTTTCATTATTACCAAGTTAATAAATGGAAGGTTGCTTAGTAAGTACCATAGGATGAAAGTAGAGGAAGGTAAAGTATTATGAAGGATTTTTCATTTAGATCATGGTGATACTCAATTATGTATTCCTTTTTATGACCAAAGTTTTTGTTTCTAAGTGCTGTGCATGGTCTTAGTGTATGGTCTATGTGTCCCACATATATTGACAATCTCTTTATTTACTCCACTTGTGATTAATCATATCATCTGTGTGCACTTTCATTCAGAGGGTCATTTAAGCTTCAAGTTCTTTGGGGTAACTTTGCTGTCTCATTCATGTACCTCCTACATTACTCAGATACTTTACTAACTTACTTTCATTCATTTAAAATATTTTTTTAATATTAGGTTTAAAATATTACATGATCATGGATTACTTTCTTCCTGCATTCAGCTATATGAACAAAAATTAGTTTAGAAAGATGAGAACATATCCTGTTTTGAGAACACAGTTATTCTCAAAATCTATCCCAATTTTTGAAAAGCCTTAGAACACAATGGCATCATTAGCAATGATGGCAAAGTCAGAACAAACAAATTAATATTTTTGTTCGGAGAATCTCAAAGTTTTTAATTAGTTTGGAGTGACACATTATTATTTGAAAAGTCCCTTCCTGGTATTCATCATCTTTTACTGATATATTATTAAAGTCAAGTAACTATGGGGATCAGACAAAACAGAACAAGGATGGATTATAAATTTATATGCTGGTGCATTGGCATTTTTCTAAGTATGTCCCAAAGGGCACTCATTCCTTCAGCCCCACTTATAGGTGGGAGCGTGGACATGCCCTCATGTAATTGATAAATTTCAAAAAGAATATGACCTGTTTTGGTAATTTTCAAGCACTCTGAATTCTCAACAGTTTTAATAAGATGAAACTACAGTTATTAGTTAAAGTAGTATTAAGGGTAAAGTCAGAAAGACTAATGTGCCAGCTACCCATGGTTGGGGGACAGGAAATAGGGTAGGAGGTACACAAACCAGTTAATACTTTGAAACATGATCTCACCACAGCAGTGTTTGTCCTTTCCAAACTTTTACATTTGTGTCTGCCAATAATTTTGGTACTTGGTTACTTACTGTATTCTGCATTAATTGCCATGTTTATTTGGATTTTCTTATTTTTTTCTAAGAATTATTTCAGAACACTGAGAATGGAAACTGCTGCTCACTCTGTTTTTGAATTTCTCTTGGGTCTTGATAGTGTCAGGCACGTAGACTAGTCAATTAATAAATACTTGTTTAGATTTTAGTTTATTGAATTAGGAAAATTTGCCAGTGGAAGCAGCTGATAAGGGATTTCATGATACAGCAAAATGTAGTGTTATAATTGAAGATCCTAGGAGAATTGAGTTAGTAATGTGAAATTTATAGCAACTTTTCTTGTTTTATCTTTTTAAAGCTATTCAGAAAGTTAAGAAATATATTGCCTCCCCTCCTACCATCATGTTTTATTGGTATGCAACCAAGGCTTAATTATGTAAAATGACTTCCCAGAGTCAAAAATATATTTATTACAGAGTTGGATATAGAACCTACTGTACTTTCTAAAATTTGATATGTGAAGTACTATTGACATCTCCATTGTTCTTATATTGCATATAAATCTTAATAAAAACTTCGGTTTTGTTCTCTTGTTTAACTATAATACAATATAATAAAATCTAAACTATTTCGGCAATTCTTGCTTGTTTCCATTTCTTTTTTTCTTTCTTTAGGAGAATGTGCTATTCTTTATATTTTTTATCTTCAGTTGAATCAGAAGCAGAACAAAATTATATTCCAGTTGCTATGGTTTGAGTGTGTCCCTCCAAAAGTTCATGTGTTAGAAACTTAATCCCCAATGCAACAGTGTTGGGAAGTGGGACCTAAGAAGAGGTGATTGGGTCATTAGGACAGAAACTCATGAATGGATTAATGTCGTTATCATGGGAGTGGGTTAGTTAGCACTGGAGTGGGTTGTTACCAAGTGAGTCAGGCCTCTAGTGTACTCGTTTCCATCTTTAGCCATGGGGTGACCCTTGTCAGATGCTGGGGTCATGCTCTTGGACTTCTCAGCCCTCCAGTACCACAAATGTCAAATAAACATCTATTTATTTATAAATGATCCAGTTTGTGATATTCTGTTATAGCATCAGAAAATGGAGTAAGATGCCAGTAATTCTTTTTTCTTCTGAAAGAAACTCTTCAGTGTTATATGGGAAAAAATGCTTGATTATTTTGCTTTATTTATTTCATGTTCTTTTGTTCTCCCTTTCTCCCTTCTTCCTTTCTTTACAATGAAGTGGTTAAATTAGAAGTATTTCATCTCTTGTGCCCTTATCACATTAGAGTAAAATATATAAATTTCCATGACCTCTCAAAATAATTGTTATTGCAATTAAAACAAAGGGGATCTTATTAATTGACTTAAAATATAAAATAGATATATCTTTTGAAAAGAGTGAAAAGTTGATAATCTTTTTTGATTAGAGATATTTTTCTCCTCTAATTTTCACTTCATATTGCAATTAAAGAATTCTAAACTACTTTTTATCTCTAAAGAATTTCTTCACTATAGGTGCCTTTTCAATTATGAGAATAACCAGCATGAAAAGTTTTAGCTATTTATTTTAAGTTATAGCTGTACTTTAAATCCAAAGTCCATTTATAAGTTGATAGAAATAATAGTCATTTCTCACACGCCGAATTATGACACTGAATTCATTTCTATTATTATAATTTAGTACTAATCTGAGTTTGTAAGGATAAGCTATTGTACTCATGTTCAAATGTTTTTTTCTTCCTTCCTGTTGGTAGACTATTAAATAAAAGTGAAAGTAGTCACATTTACTGATTATATAGTTGAACATTGAGCTTCATTTGATCATTCACAGTACACTTTGAATTTTATCAGTGTCACCCATAATCATTATCTTTATGTGAAATTTATGAGAAACAAGATAAAAATGGTGCTTTGTAGAAAGAGTATAAGAGAAAGCAGAGTAAAAAGAATTAATCTCTATTGAAGGACACATTAGGCATCAATGTAGCAATTCTTATTTCATTGTCTTTGAGACTGAGTCACAGTGTCATCCCAGTTTGACCAACAGCTTGGCATTTAATTGTTGTGAGAATTAAAAGCTAAGCCAACCATACAGTGAGTGGTTAAGGGTGTGTATTTGAATTCCTACCTCCTCTGTTTAAATTAAACTCAACAACTAATTGTTAGTGCAGGCTTGAGCAAGTTGCTTATACATGTTAAGTCTTATTTCCTGATTTATAGAGTGTCAATCATAATATCACATACATTAGTGGTGTTTGTAGCTATTAATAAAGTTTTCATACTTATGAGAATTCAATTACAATGTTTTGTAAAAACATTTGGTACGTGTGGAGCACAGTGGACACATAGTATTATCATAATTTTAATGGCTAAACTGATTTACCAACCATGTACACATAAGCCAGGATTAACACTAGGTCTTAGATAATGTGGAGAAATATATACATCATAGAAAATACTGTACTGTGCATCATAGGAGTATAGTAGGAGGAAAAAGAGAGAGAGAAAAGAAACAAAGATAAGAGAGGAACAGTTTCCACAATTTAAGAAACAATTATTAGACTTTTCCTTGTTCTTCAAAAGTCTGAAAAAATTGTCACAGTGAAAATGTAAAAATAAGTATTTCTAGCATGATATTATATAAGAATTTAAGACAAGGCCGGGCACAGTGGCTCACGCCTGTAATCCTATCACTCTGGGAGGCCAAAGCAGGAGGATAGTTCAAGGTCAGGAGTTCAAGACCAGCCTGAGCAAAAGCGAGACCCTGTCTCTATTAAAAATAGAAAGAAATTAGCTGGACAACTAAAAATATATAGAAAAAACTAGCCGGGCATGGTGGCACATGCCTGTAGTCCCAGCTATTTGGGAGGCTGAGCCAGAAGGATTGCTTAAGCCCAGGAGTTTGAGGTTGCTGTGAGCTAGGCTGACGCCACGGCACTCTAGCCTGGGCAGCAGAGCAAGACTCTGTCTTCAAAAAAAAGAAAGAATTTAAGACTTGAGATTTGATTAGAAAATATTCTCAAACTGGGAAAAAATGGGCTAGAGAATGGATTTTGATGTGAAAGCATTTGTATTTTTAGACACAGACTTGGATTATAGTTCTAGAATTCTTCAGCAAACATTTGTGTGACACTGAATAGGTCACTATTCTGAAACTCAGTTTACTTATATATAAGAAGTAAGTTAAGCAGAAGTAGCAGTTTTCAACATGTGTTCTATAAAAGTTTTGTTTCTTGGTCAAGCAAGTTTGGTAAATGCTGCATTTCATATCTCTCTCTCTCTGAAATTCCCAAAGCACCTGAAATCATTTAAGCCTCTACTAGTCCTATAGTAAAGACACACAGTTCATTTTGACTTGCCCAGTTTTTACAAGTATATTTGACCATGGAATTCTCTTCATAACAGTCTTGTACAACTACCAGTCATTGAAATAAACTATGTAAAAACTTGACTGGGAGATAGTTGATTTCTTTCACATTTAGTAATCTATTTCATAAACTTTGTTTGATGATAAGGAAATTGCTTATTAACTCTGTTAGAAAACCTGATCAATTAAGCTCTTCTGATTCCTCTGAGGGTAATGACTAAGGGCAAGAGAAACTTGAGCTATCAATTTCTTTTCTTTTTTCCTTTGTTTTCTAGATTGGGGACAGCACAAGTTCTGAAACATAAACATATATTGGAAGGGACTGTCTCGAAGGTCCCTTAAGCAACCCATACAAGCAACAGGCTGCATATACTACCAAGGAGACTGTTGTTTGTAGCCATTGCACAGAGCTATTAATTTCTTCCAAATGTTTGAGGCACAAGGAATGTGGAAAGAAAATTAAATTTGGTTTACTAATGAAAAACAAGGCATTTTTAATGTTTGTTCAGTGACACAGCATAATTTTAGAAGACCGTAAATGTTTGAGTGTATCTATATCATAATAAACAATTAACAATAAATAAGGAATTACTGAATTTCTAAATCTGTAGTTCTTAATTAGTTCTAATTTTTATTCTCCTTTCAGGGAAATAAAATATAGCTAGTATTTTCCAGTAAAGATTAATAAATAAAAGTACAAAAATAAAGTTTCTCAGAGAATTGTTATCATTTATTTAAGTGAGGAAATACATTTGTTGGAGTAAAATCAAGTCATTTTCTACTTCTACTTGCATAAACCATTATGTAGGTTATCCAGGCTATCATTGGTCCTGTGACTGGCCTCAAAGAGTATACTGTATGGAATTATCTACTGATTAAAGGTCATGTTTTGAGTATTAACCATTATACCCATGGATGAAATAAATCACCTAAGGAATGACCATTCTCCCTGCAGGGCTGTGATCCAGACTTCATTGGACAGAGTGTGGCTGTGGCTGCCTGGATTGTGAAGTTGGTGAGGTGCTATGCTGGCAGAACTTGCTAAAATCTGCCTTTTGGGGTAGTAGGGGATGCAGTTCACAGAAATGTCCCACACCTCTGAGGTCACTTGCAAGCTAACTAAGGAAGTTAGGGGAGAGTTACCTGGGGAGATGTTTACTACAGGGAATTCCTGAAAAGCTACCTGAGAAGTACTAGAGGAAACTGCTGGCTACCAGTTACGATGACCCATGTACCTGCCACTGGTGTAACATCACTTGCTAATGTCCCAGAAAGAAATTTCAGGACACACACGAAACTGAGTGATAGTGGCAAGTTTATTGCGTGAAAAGGGGCAGGCTTAGAAAAGGCTGCACAGAAATGAAACTGCACTCTCAAGAAAGAGAGCAGGCAGGCTCCAAAAGAGCAACTGCCCCGAATTGCTGTTTTTATTAATTGCTGTTTTTATTATTTTCTGAAGTCAAAGAAGGCTAGGTGGTTGGTGTTCATTCTGCTCAATCACAGTCTTTTTTTTAGGCCCCTTCTTTGGTCAGTGTTCCTGTCAGCCATCTTGGTTCTTACCCATAGTTCCCCTGTTTTTTCCACGGGTGTGGAGGGGGTCAAAACTGCAATGCTAATTTATTATAATTGTGGTATAATGAGGGAAAGTTTACAAGAGGTGACTTGAGTCTCACACCTGCACATGCATCAACGCTGGGAAATCCCCGGTGTTTACAATGGTTCTTTGTTTTCTCCTCTGGTTAACCATAGATCTGGCTGTTGGCTTCAGCTCATGACTAATTTCTCCGTTTCCTCCTCCCTTCCTCATACCTAACTGACAACCTACTCTAACATGCCTTGCATGAACCAAGCATTGAAGAAGCTGTTCCCTGCAGGAGCAAGACTTTGTACCATGTGTGGCAGGGAGTTGGTGTTGGAAGGATCATCTGCTGCAAAAAGCCTGGTGAGGGAGCACTAGAATGAGGAGAACTCGTCTTCCTGTAGTGTCTCTCCAGTGCCCTCTAATGACAAAGCTTATCATGCCAGCTGGCAAATGGGAAATTAAATGTAGAGTCCAACTCCATTTTTTGCAGCAGGGAATGAGTAATGAATTTAGAGCTAAAAGGCTATAAATGGACAACTGGTGCATATACTCATTAAAATTTTGGCAGGCATAGTTCTTGAATTAAGTGTGTGTGTATACATTTGTGTAATTTAAGCCTTATTTTAGAATTTATTCTGGAAATCTTTCTAAAAGTTATAGGACAGATCATATTGAAATATCGCTCAGGAATGGAATTGAATAGTGTTGTAGGTGGGATTCTATAATGGCCCCCAAGATTCCTTGTTTCTTGAGTACTCACTTTATAGAATCCCCTTCTGTTGAGTGCAGGCAGATCCCAAGAATATGATTGGATCACATTCTTGTGACTCTTGTGATTAGATTACTAATCATTTGACTTTGAGAGAATCAAAAGGGAGATCATCTTAATTGGGACTAACCTGATCAGGTAGGTGAGTCCTTTGGGGGAAAAAATGAAATATCAGACAGCTGTTGTTTAGTAAGTATGGGCTGAGGCAAGAACGGATTACAAAACTCATCATCGGATGGTGTATATTAGAATCAGTGCTCTGTAGAGTTGTGGGAAAGTTAAACTTTAAGAGACCTCAACAGTCAAACGGATGCATCCAGAAGGTGAATGGGAATTTAGAATGTGAGTATTTTCTGCTGTACTATCATGAAAATAAGTGTAATAAGGATTTTTTTCAAAAACAGTAAAGTAAGACTAATGGACTAAGGTTGTAATACAGTATTTGTAAACATAATGGCCTGAAATCTGGGGCAACAATTTCCTGATATGTCAATTATTTTTTATATAAAATAGGAATTTTATTAAAAGGAGAAATAATCATTTGCTACTGGGAATGTTTGGGGGTGAAAAACAAAGTATTTCAAAACTCTGTGAAAAGCAAGGGAATCAGAGCAGAGCTTCCCAGAGCAGAAGTTACAAGCACAGCCTCTGCTTCGTTATGCTGGAGTTACACAATCTATCAGGACTCCAGAGGCTGCACTGTCTCCTTTCTGCTCATTGAGCCAGCCCTTCTTACCTAGTGTTCACTGGGTAGATAAATAAAATTAGATCAGGGAGAGGGAGGGAATCAAAAGTATAGCACAAAATGATTTTAAAGCCAGTTGGATCTGGATCAGAACCAGATAGGGCCAGTCCAGAAAGAAGATTGTTAAACCATGTATGAGGCTAATTAGCATATGTTTTATAAATTCTTAAAATTTAACACTCATTAACCTTCTTCCCGTGGGTCCCTTTTAACTCAGTAATGAAAAAAATTTTGGAAATCATGAAAACAAAATTTTATGATAAAAGAAGCCTTAGAGATTGTATAATCCTGCCTTCCCCTCTGACTCCTATTTTATAAATGAGGGAACTAAATCCCAGTGAGGTTAAGTGGCTAACCTTAATTCACACGGGTATTTATTTATAGAGGAGATCCAATATCAAGGGAAAAAAGCAGTTTTTCCTGCTTCTTTATGCAATATCTGATCTTTGATTCATTGCACAGATAACAAACTTGAATGAAATTATTTTTATAATATTATTTGGTAAATGCCATTTTCTACACCACAATATTTCTAAGTATTGTTAACAATAGCAACAAATTCAGAGTTAGAGACATACCATATCATCAATTATATTACCCTAGGTCCATGAGTTTTGTCAGGTAATGCTTTTGTATTTGTATTCTTAAACTACCCTTTTATGTTTTGAGGAATAAATCTTGAAACTCTCATAAAAAGAATTGGAAACAAAGACTATGTACATGAAAAATAAAACTAGGAAATACACCTTTTTGTTTCACTAATAAAGGATGTTATGAGACTCTTCTGTGACAATTTTATTCGTATATGTTGTAAGTTCTCTGCAATGGAATTGTCTTTGGATTGAGTCAAATCTCGCTGTATAATAGTCATATAAGGAAGTGGTGGCTTAAAAGAGGAGAAAAGATTTAAATAGGCCCCAGTGCTCAGAATTCTAATATGCTTGGAAATCAGTCAACACTATGACCTCTAAAATTCCAGCTAATTTATTGAAAAAAGGAATAGGGGTGAGTGACACTATTGAGAGAGAGTTCACTGCTTCCTTCTACTTGTTAGTGTTTGATCAAATTCCCCCTTGCCTACCGTTATGGACTGAATATTCTTATCCTACCTCCTGAAATTCAAATGTTGAAGCCTTAACCCCCAATGTGATAATATTTGGAGATTGGACCTTAGGGAGGGAATTTGGGTTAGATTGGGTCATGAGGGTGAGGCATTTGTGGCCTTATAAGAAGAGACAGAGAGAAACAGAGAGACAGACACAGAAAGAGAAACAGAGACAGAGACAGAGTTTATGTATATGTGTGTGTGCGTGTGTGTGTGTGTGTGTGTGTGTGTGTGTGCGCGCACATCTGGGAAAGGCCACGTAGGACACAGCAAGAAGGCGGCCACCTGCAAGCAAGTAAGAGAGCCTGCTCAAGAAATTGATCATGCTTGGTACCCTAATCTTGGATTTGTAGACTCAAGAATTGTGACAAAATAAATTTCTGTTGTTTCAGCCACACAGTCAATGGTATTTTGTTATGCTAGCCCAAGCTGACTAAGATACTCACTATGCAAGGGCAATTATGTGTTGGATAACACCATTAATATTGATTGCATAAGGAAGAATTAAGTAAATTAATGAGAGGACTTAAGAATGATGATGAGATATTTGAATAGAAAAAATAATATTATTTGCAAGAGAGAAGAAAAAAAACCAGAGTCAAAAAGAAAAGTGAAAAGTAAAGATAAATGAGAATGAGCCCCTACTGAGTGACAAAAATGGATGATCTAAATGTTTTGGGGAAGAGTTTGTATCTTTGTAGAAAATATTGAAAGTGGCAAAGACACTGATGGCATATTTTATTGTACATTAAGAATATTCTTGTCTTCTTCAGAGAATTCTTAAGTAACTAAGTAGTATTTTGAAATTCAGATTAATAGTTTTTGAATCAACCAATACAATGCAAAGACTGAGCCGTAAGTGATCCTCATTATATTTGGGTTGTAATATACTTTTATTTAATTCTTGTTATAGTCTTGTGAAACGCATTTAGTCATTGCATTTTTTAGTTAAGAAAATTAGACCTTAGGGAGATTAGGCAAATGTCCAAGCTTCCACAGCTTATAAGTAGAAATTAGACCCACATCTAATTTCAAAGCCTGTGCTCTTCATTACACTACATGCATGGGCAATTTTAAACATGGAAAAAAACTGAAACATATGAAGACTGAATCTACTGAGATTATAAAAAACTAAACCAAAAGTTTTGACTTAATACAAGCCACCCTTTCTCATGTATTTATTACTATTAAGTATCAATGAACTCTTTTCTTTACTAAAATTATGAATTTATAGACTGTCCATGCTATGGGAACCTTATAGCTCATTTAATATATCTATTATCTGAAATTTCCAGTGTCATGGGCAACAACTAACAGTGAAAATAGAAAGTATAGTAGCATATGCTAAAAATAGACCAGATGGAGAATGAAAGAGCCTAAAATCTAGTACTATTATAATTTGTTTATATAAAATTTAAAAGTGATTTAACTTATATAATTTAAAAGGTATTTTATTTTTCTCAGCCTCAATTCCCCAGGGTATTAGAATCAGTTTTAACTAAGTTTCATCATATTCTCATTATCCCATTGTTTCTGTAATTCTAAAGCTGAGATTGATATTTGTGGCACGTGTACAACCCAGAGTATTTTGATTTATATCTTTCAATTCAATATTTATATTAGATATGAAATTATCCGGATGCATAAGTGAAAGTACTACCAATCATAGTCCCTGGATCTATAAAAATAAAAATGTGTCTTGAGGCAGCCCCAGTTAATGCTGAAATGAAGTAGTTAGGAGAATACCTCCCCATGTAGATAATAATATAAAATGGAAACAAAACATATGTACATATATAATCTAAATATTGCACATACATTTACATATGTGTGTGTGTGTTCTTATGTTTTAATTTTTTTAAAGATTAAAAGTGACCAAAACCAGGTAGAAATTAGAGACAAATTTGTCCTTGTTTACCCTTGAAAGGCTCAGTTGAAACAATTGAAAGACCTTTGGGCTTTCTTTCCAGGGGTTGATCTCCAATCACCACAGCTATAGCAATAGATTATCACATCTTTTGGGGCTACAGGCAGTGCAGCGCACAGTTCAGGGTTGGCAGGATTGATGGAAATTTATGGGAAATTCTAGGAAGGGAGAGGCTGACAAATGGGGTGAGAACTAAAATAAGAATATAATCTCTGCCAAATCCCCTGATGTATCCTTAAACTTTATACGTGGGTGGGAATCCAGAGGCTTGGTGAACAGGAGATACAAACCTGAGAGTAACCCACCCTTGAAAGACAGAACTTGCATGTGCACTGCCAGAATGACAGTGCAAGGCTCAACCGTATATACTTAAGGTGACAGAAAGCTGAAGACTTACTGACCTGAGGTGGCAGTAGACAGTGCTCAGGATTGGCAAAACAGTTAGAAATTTAAGTGAAGACTCTAGTAACAGGAATTGCAGAGAGAGTGAACTCCTAAATTTGTATATAAGCTTTCCCCAAATCCTTGACTGATCGACATGGGCTAAAGCTAATTCTAACATGTATGAGGAAATGTAAAGGAATAAAACAGGAACTCTTGAAAAAAAAAAAAATCAAAGCTGTAGCACTTAGGCTACTGATTAAGCAAAAGTAATGAAGACAGTGTGCTGTTGATATTAATGGAACAGAATGGAAAGTCTGGAAATATGTGGTCAATTAATTTTGACAAAGGCTTGAAGGTAATCAGTAGGGAAACAATTGTCTTTAGAAGAAATAGCACCAAAACAATTATATTTTCATACACAAAATAAATCTTGACCTTTATACCTCACACCATACACAAATACTAACTCAAAATGGATCATAGTTGTAAATGTAAAGACCAATATGTGAAACCTTAAGAATTCTAGAAGAAAATTTTGGAAAAACTCTTTCAGACATCAGACTAGACAAAGAATTTATGAAGACCCCCAAAGCAATTACAGCAGCAACAAAAGTAAATGAATGAGAACTGATAAAATTAAAAAGCTTCTGCACAGCCAAGGAAACTATCATTAGAACAAATAGACAACCTACAGAATGAGAGAAAATATTTGCTTTCTACACATCCGATAAAGGACTGATAACAAGAATCTATATAGAACTTAAGAAAATCAATAAGAAAAAAATCAAACAACCCCATCAATAAATGGGCAAAGGACATGAATAGAAACTTTTCAAAAGAAGACAGACTAATGGCCAGCAAACATATAAAAAAATGCTCAATATCTCTAATCATTAGGGAAATGAAAATCAAAATTACCATGAGATTATCACCTAATGCCAGTGAGAATGGCCCTTATCAAAAGTCCCAAAACAACAAATGCTGGCATGGATGTCAAGTGATAGGAACACTCTTACAGTGCTGATGGGACTGCAAATTAGTACAACCCCTGTGGAAAGTAATTTGGAGATACCTCAAAGAGCTAAAAATAGAACTACCATTTGATCCAGCAATTCCACTACTAGGCATCTATACAAAGGAAAAAAAGACACTCTATAATAAAGACATCTGCACTCGAATGTTTATGGTAGCACAATTCACAATTGCAAAGATATAGAAACAACCCAAGTGCCCATCAATACATGAGTGGATTAATAAAATGTAATATATGTATATCATGGAATACTACTCAACTACAAAAAACAGTGGTGATCTAGCACCTCTTACATTATCCTGGATAGAGAGTGAGCCCATCCTTTGAAGTGAGGTATCACAAGGATAGAAAAACAGGCACCACATGTACTTGCCATCAAATTGGTACTAACTGACCGACACTAAGGTGTTCACATGGTAGTAATACTCACTGGGTGCCAGTCAGGAGTGGGCTAGGATGGGTGGTTAAACCCACAACTAATGGAAGCGGAATGCACTGGGCGGGGGATGGACACACTTGTAGCCCTGGCTTGGGTGGGGCAAACACATTACATGTAACCAAAATGTTTGTACCCCCATAATATCCTGAATGAATAAATAAATAAATAAATAAATAATGCAATAAAATGAAGAAAGCGTTTGCCACTTTGGACTAAGCAAAGATTTCTAAGATAGGGCACAAAAAATACAAACAATGAAAGAACTGGTAAGTTGAATTGAATTCCATAAAAATTGAAAAGGTAAGCCACAGATTGAGATAAAAGATTTATAATACATATGTCTAATGAAGGAATACGTTTAGAATATGTGAATATTTATTAAAATTTAATAATATGACAAACCACTGTATTGCAAAGGACAAAAGATTTGAACGTTTTATAGATGAACTTATATTTTCATGGCAAAAAAGCAAATGAAAACATCATTAGTCATCAGGGAAATTTTAAATAATACCACAATGAAATACCACATTGTACCCATTTGAATGGCTAAAATTGAAAAGCCCAACAATATCACGTATTAGCCAGTATATAAAGCCACTGGAATGCTCACACATTACTGGTAAGAATGTAAAATGCTACACTTTAGAAAACAGTTTGGTGCTATCTCATAAAGTTAAATGCAGACTTACCTTATAATCTAGCCATTATACATCTATGTATTTATCAAGAAATATCAAAACTAATGTACACAAAAAGACCTGTACAGGAGTATTCTCGGCAGCTTTACTCATATTAACCCCAAACTGGAAATTCAAATGTTCAAGAACAAAGTGAATGAATAAAGACAATATAGCATATCTATACATATATTGCTATTGAGAAATAGAAAGAAATATGCAACTGATAATGATCAACAACATGAATTAATCTCTGAATTATTATGTAGAATGAAAAATCCAGGTACTAAAAACCACATACCACACAGTTAATTTATATAACATTCTGGAAAAGACAAGCAAACTGAATGTGACAGCAAACAGCTCAGTGGATACCAGGGGGAGAATAGGTGGGAATTTATTGCAAAGGGGCAGGCAAGGACTTTTTGAGTTGTGGAACTATTCCCTAACTTGATTTTGATTGTGGTTAATTGGGTGTATATATATATATGTCAAAACTCATTAAAATAAACAATTAAATGGGTGCATTTTATTATATATAATTTATACCTCTATAAAGTTGATTAAATAAAGACAAAATGTATCCTAAAGGAAGATAAAATATACAGTTTACTTTAATTGTAATTATTACCATAATTATTTTACTATCCTGAGCTTTCTTGGCAAGAAATAGCTGGTGAGGTTGTATTTATGTGATGAATTTGTTGCTTTTACATGTTGGTAAAATTTGGTGTATATTTAGAAAGCACATGAATGCATGAAATTATAAAAGGAACTTCTGTTACAATTTCTTCTGCAGGAAAAGAATGTATAGTGCTAGATCTCAATTCAGTTCAAGTTACTCATATATAAGTACAGATGTGAACATAGATACAGAACTAGAAGCATGAATTATGGGTTGTTTTACTTAGGGAAGATGGTCAAAAAAATGAGGAGCTTAATTGAAAGCTAGTAGCATACATGCCATGCCATAGTGCTCCAAGGGTAATCTAAGCAGTTCTTAAGTTTAATACTCAATTAACTCTCACACTGCTCCTGGCAGGAATTATGAACTCAATTTAAGGGAAAATGGAAGGAAAAGACAAATGAACTTCCCAGCTGCCCAAGGCTTTACCAGTGTCCGCCAGATCTTGGAATACTTAATTCTGCTGGGACCTCTTGACTTAATGCCAGTGGCAAAAGTATTAAGGGTATTAAGCAAATAAGTAGATAATGAGGAGTAGATTCTCCTATTGAAAAAAAAAAAAAAAAGCTCTGATTCATTATACTTTTAGAAAACTCAGTTTCATTTAAAAAGTACTATTCTTATCAAAAAAAAGAGGTCTTTTAAAAATAGCATATAATAGAGTATCTGAGGATGTTTGAAGAAGTGGAACATAATCGGTAGCTTCAAAGGAACAATTTAAGGAGTGCATCCAATTATTTTCGAGCTCTCGCAGAATTTAGAGAACAAGAGATACACTCAAAATTATAGTTGAAAATGGAGAGGATTGATGGAGTGGAGCAGCTGTTTGCCTGTTAGCTTGCCTTCTTCTCACACTGAGAAGCCAATTAAGAACCAAGACCACTGGGTTCTATCTGTTGGCAGTAACATCAGAGAAACATGTTTGGAGAAGATTCTGATAATTATCTCTGCTTCTTGCGAAGGAAACATTGTGTTATTCGTCCTTCACTGTAGTTCAGGCAATGCCAGCCATGCCAATATTGTCCGTTTTTGGAATAAGTGTATGGAGGAAAATCCAAGCTAAATGAGCTCGCCAAGGGGATTGTCTTTTCTAGAGCAGACTTAATGACTTCCTGGTACTTCTAGAACATACAGATTTACTTCAGTGTTCTTTGCATCAATACCAACTGTATTTGTTTTCTATTGCTACTATAATAAATCATCACAAGCTTAGTGGTGATTAAAACAACACAATTAATTATCTTACAGTTCTGGAGCTCTCCAATTCACTATGTTCCCATATAAACATAGGATAATTAACAAATATTTATTGATGACCTACTATGTGCCTAACATTATGTTAAGCAGTCTAGTAAACAAAACAGATAAACATCCCTTCCCTTGTGGAGCTTATCTTCTAGCTGTTTACATTTTTAGTAGTTAAGTCAAAATTCTGGTATACTCTGCATTCCCTAGTAGAAGAAAAACAAGACACATTTGAGGTTTTCATGAGACTGTATTACTTGCTATTGGTTATGTGTTTTCAGTTCTAAAATTTCTAGTTAGATGTAGAAATGTTGGTTCTTTTGTTTTTTAATAAAATTAAAGTGGAATATGGATGATGAATAAAACTAACCCTGAAATTTAGTGTAGAATCATAAAAATAGATGCACTATAAATTTCAGAATACTAAACTTTGCTTTCCCACCGATTCCGTTATTAAAAAGGCAGTGTATTACTCTGGTGTTGAGTTGGTGGTAGATAAAAGTGAGTAAAGAGTAATGAATGTATACTGCACAGGAAATAGGGTCAGGGCCTCAGGGTGTGGGTACAGGATTTGGGCCTGAAGCAGTCTGAGAGGAGGATTTGGGTAGTAGCAGCTGTTGGACTCTGCCTTGCTGCTTTGACTCGTTTCATTTCCAATAATGAAACATTTCTTGCCATAGGCCTGATACAGAGTTGTGAAACTGGGAATTTTTTCAATGGAATTGACACTTATTACATAAATCCTGAGATAGATTTTGGCCTCACAATTTTCTAAACATATCTAAAACATACATTAGGTTTATTTCTCTTTTTCAATACAATTGGTGCTTATAGCTATAGTTTTTCATGAATTTCTAACTTTATGAAATTTCCTTCTTCAACAATAAGGAAAGTTCTAATATCAAGGATTCACAAGATTCTGAAAAATTGCAAAGTATTTTAACTGCAAATTATGCAGCTTTTAAAAATATGAAGTGACATATGAGGTACATGTCTAGGGAAGTAGTGACATCACAAGGAGTGTGTAATATTCACCCACCACCTCATTTTCTTTTATTCTATTCTTGTATTCACCAGACCTTTATAGAGATTCTATCATTTATAAACTTCTGGTTGCATTTCTAGGTATATAAAGATAAAAAACAAATTATTTCAGCTGTTCCACTGTAGTTCTTGGGCATGACTTATACAATATCATATTAACAAGACAATAATTGCACATTTCCACTCATTGACATCTTAGATATTATCATGGCTGTCCACTCAAAACACAAGTAATTTAAGAAAGTCATTCATGGTTTTAAGTTCCTTGTAGTAGCAAATGACCACTTAACCATTTGGTACTTAAACTTCCCTCGGTCAGGTTGGCAAACAATGCCTAAGGCTTGGGGAGTCATTTCACAAGTAGCATCCAATACCCCATATCATGGCATTGCAACCTCCTTATCACTGCCATTTTTTAAGAGAGGAAGTTGTTGCATAGGACACTACATGACAGCAGGAAATCACATTAATTTTTTTGTTGTTGGTTTGTTGTGGGATAGTTTTTTTGTTGTTGTTGCTGTTTTATTTGTATATTTTCCTTGTCTATAACATATACCCTATTATATAGTTGGTAGTTGATGAATATTGAGGATATGGGTAGAGAATGAGGTTGAGAGATTGTGAATTCCTCTTCTCCTCACATAATGCAGCTCTGGATAGATTTGCATTGAGGTGTGGGTTAAGAACATCAAATTCTAACAACTCAGCATTTTAGGGGACAGGACATTCCTTTTCTCCACCTGTTCAATGATCTTTGTGTTAGAGTGAAGTACTTGTTCAAGGACCTCGGCACTGATGTAATAGGTAGAAGATGCCCTACCTCTGTGAGGAATATTGTTTAATGCATATGGGGCATTTGGTTAAGTTGCTCTTAAATGACAATACATTGAGGATTGCGATTCCTTGAGACCCTTCAAAATTTAGGATTGAAAAAGGTCAAACTGTGTCTCCCTGCCAGAATGTAAGCTGCACAGGACAGGAATGATTTTCCATTAGTGCATCCCGAGAAACTACAACAGTTCCTAGTACACATTTGTTGCTCAATTCGTAATTTTTAAATGTCAAATATAAATTAGTGTTGGGGGCAAGGTGAGGGGCAGGAGGCAAGCAACTAAACATGTCAATGCAGTTCTGAAGGAGAAAAGTAAGTGGTTGTCTATATCTGCGATCCCCAACACCCTGGTACCAATCCGTGGTCTGTTAGGAATCGAGCTGCACAGCAGCTGGTGAGCTGCAGGTGAGTGAGCAAAGCTTCATCTGTATTTAGTCACTCCTCATTGCTTGCATCACTGCCTGAGCTCTGCCCCGCTGCCCGTGGAAAAATTGTCTTCCATGAAACCAGTTCCTGGTGCCGAAAGGTTGGGGATAGATGGTCTATATCATCTTGTTTATTTCCTTTTTTAATGACTCTGTATTATTTTTTTAATTCCCATTCACATTTTTTATTGTATCTTCTAGATGATCATATTTCAGGCTTATTGTCTTTAATACATAACAGTTAATTGAGATAAGTATTTAACAGTTTATGAGATAAAATGGATGCAGAGCCTGATATTCAAAGCACTCTGCAATCTAACATCCATATTGTTTTTCAGATTGTCTTTGATTTCCCCTTAACAGAGACTACCTATTTTAGAGAGAATTAATGACCACCAGCTGTGTAAGTGCATTCCTGATTTATCCCAGCCTTCTTTGCAGTTAGTTATTCCAGGTCATGTGCTCACTTCTGCCCAGTGACCTGTGAGCCATATACTCTAGGTAGCACAGCTACAATAAGGAAGAAGGTAGCTTGAACTGCTTCAGACTTGATATGACGGTCAAATAAAGCTTTACTGTGTTGTCATTGAGGTTTCCATCTTTTTTGTTGCAGTGTATTTACCCTACTCTAAACAACATCCATTATCAAGCTATGCTGTCAATCTCAGGGCACCCACTCTTCCACATCCCTTTAATCAGATGCTTTCTTCTTCTTTAAGGACCAAGTCCAGTCTCACTAGTTCTGAGAAAACTTTCCTACCATATCACGTTAAAGGACAGGATTGACTTACTTTCCATCTGATGAGTATTATATTTATTTGACATTTACTATCTGTAGCCTAGATTTTTGTTTGGATGTCTGTTTGCCTCTTTGAGCGTTTATGTAAATTTTCTACCAGCTACATTACATGCTTTTGCATCTTAAGCTACTGTGTGACTCCTGTATTATATAAGACATGATGACTGCTAAGTAGAGGTAGCAATTGATTCCTGTAAATTGGAAATAATAATTTTTATTGGAAACGTACAACATGTCAAGGCCAAGTAAAAGTCAGATGTTTTTCTTACACAGCTTTTCAAAATAGAAATTGCTTCTATTTAAAGCTATTTTTATTACAGCTTTAATGTTCCCCCATTCAAGTAAATTGAAAATGATATAAGAAATTATGCAAAATGGTGAAAAATAGCATTAGTCATTGCTTTTCTATATGTGATTCAGTGAGTAATTTAAATGATAATCTAGTGGTAGTCTCTAGGGAAAATTGAGTATCTGCAGTGATACTCAAATTAGAAAAAGAAATAACACATCTCAACCATAAATTTTCAAGTGTTATAGTCATTCCCAAATTCACTACCACTGCCAGGTATTTTGGCAGTGAAATGATTTCCAAAGTTTGCTCTACCCATCTTCATTTCAGATGTAATTCAGCAATCAACCCATATACCTTTCTAAGGACACTTTAAGGAACAGGATTATCTAGCATACTGGAACAAGCTCATCCCATAAACTAATGGACAAAAAGATTGAAAATTACTAACATTAAAGTGAGCTATTCTCCCTAGATTTTAATTTGAGGATGCTAAACCCTTTTGAACTTACCAGTTTCTATTTATGAGATCAGCAAATTTTGTTCTCAGCATAACCTGACTCTTTCATACAAATTATTAATAAGTTGATGTGAATCTTTATTTTTAATTTTATTTTCTGAATAGATTAGAAGCCTTTAAGCTGACCCACCAGGGAGCCTGCTTATCAGGGCAGGCACAGATGCAGCCAGTTGAAAGGGTAAAGGGGTACTCCTCTTTCGATCCATGGGCCCACCCTTTGGGTTAAGTCTCTGAAGATTAGACCATATTTAGTTCTCACTGTCATACTTTGTGGTTTTGTATAATGAGCCTGACAGAACACTGATACAATCCTGTGATAGCCCTGCCAAGGTCTATTTGTTCTTGGCCAGTATGAAGCCTTGCCTCAAGTATATTGTAAAATATTAATCCTTTTTCAAATAAATGGTAGAAACTATGCTAACTGGAAATTTACTCCATTATAAACCCTTGCTCTGGAAAGTCATGTGGAAGTCAAACTTTACTTTGAATGTACTGGGAAAGTTATCTATGTGGACAGCCCATGAGCTTTCGGAGCATTAATTGCTGTCTTGTAAATTGAACATTTCCTAAATTGGCTTTTCAGAAAGCAAAGATTATCTGAAATGAATTTTCAGGAAGCACGTGACAGTTTTTTCTTTATATATTCCTAATATGCATTTGGCAGCATATATTTTCCTCCTTGCCCCTCTCCCCCAACACACACACCTCACCAAAAATATATTTATTTTTATTTTTTTCCATTTTCACAAATCACTGTTACAACTTTTTGGGAAAAAATGATTAAGTGGTTTAATAATGATATTAATTTTTAGGAGGTGTTTTCCTACTGCGAAATCAATTATGAAGAGATCTTGGTCATGCTTGCTAGGGATTGCCCAGTGTTAACAGGAGTTAATATTAATGATCTGAGCTTCAATGTCTATAACAATAGAGATGGAATAAAAAGTTTTATCAGTTTGAACCAATGATCATATCCTTTTTAGTTAAGAAAATCTTAATTTTCATTTTGGAGTCATTCCTTTTATCAGGATATTACTGAAAGATTTGAGTGGAATAGTCTTCTAAATTACTTCTAAGGGAAGGAATTGAGGCAAAATGCACTTTCCAGCCTATGTGAGAAAAGGTGAATATATCCTTTGTTCTTTGTACCACAGGGGATGGCTCAACAGAATTTTGGGGGTTCCTGGGGGGAGGTCATGAGATTGTCTTCTCAGGAGATGGGATGAATCAGAAACATAATCTACAGTTAAACAGCAATACTCTGAAGCAGAAAACCCTCCCTTTTAAAGCTCTGTACTTCTGCTTGTAGTTAGGACAAGGGTACTTTAAGATGGGAGTCTGCCGTTCTCCTCATTTGCCTACAAATTTGATAAATCTCCCTTTCCTTCTCTTCAAACTATTTGTTTTTGTTCTGATGCGGCCTTGGGGATAAGTGCTGAACTTTGATAACAGGGGGACTATAATCATTGTTTTCTTTATCCTTTCAGTAATTTGGCCATTTTTGGAAGCTCCTCCAGACACACATCTAGATCCCAGGCAACTGCCATTGTGTACTCCTCATCCTAAGTAAATTTTTATATGTCACACTTTGATCATTGGAAACACTTGGCTTTTACATTCTCTCTTACACATTATTGCTTCTCACTTGCTCTAATGGTTGTAAAATACATATTTATATTTGTCTAAGAACATAATGATTGAGAATTATACCACATTTATCATTCAAGGAGACCTAGACATTTTAAATAGTTTTATTTAGAAATTCAAAGAATCAAGCTTAGGCACAATATCAGACTCAGGTGAGAGAAACTGTTCTACAGTGGCTTTTCATAATTCTGCTACAGAGATAGCATTTTTTCTATTTGCTGTTAACATTGGCTTTTCTAAAATTCATGTACTGATGGATATTTCAAAATATAAGACTGCAGTTCAGGAAAGTTGATGGAAGGTGGGGGAATAGAATATTATGATAGACAGACGTTTAGTCATTTATTAAAGGTGTTATGGTCTCTTCTGATTTAATGGAAATACTTCTAATAGAGAGGTCTTAATTTTTTTCTTAATTTTATCTTACTTCTTCAGATGGAATGCTGTATCTGAGAAAGTTTGTGTATGTATATGTCTGTATGTGTGTGTACATTAGTGCACAGGCTAAAATGTGGAGGGGAAAGAAACCAAAATGACATAGATGCTTTTATCAAAAGATGCAAAATATTCTTTTATAGCTTACTGTTCTTATATGCTCTTAGAGTTTATATTATGTTGAAATCACATAAAAGATGCAATGATATCACCTATTAATTCTTGGATGAAAAGTTTTAGGCTGCCTTCGATGACATGAAGCTGGGTGCCCCACCCCTAACCAGAAGCTAAACAGGAAGTCAGGCACTGTAAGCTGTATCTGTAGAAGTAGGTTATGTTTTAAGAACTGTGTGCTCCCATCATGACAGCTCCTTTGAATAATAAGTAACATAATTATGAAAGTATTTGTAGAAATCAATAAGACAGATATTTTATTCATTCCATAACTACCTAAAGAAAAAGTTTGAATTGTACACACCAAAGCTCCATTTTAGAAGAGTGGGGAATTGGAAGCAAGCTATTGTAAGAAACAGTTGCAGAGCTTTTAAGAAAAACATGTAGTATTACAATATATTATTCTCCATAACTGAGAAACTCTGCTTTTCATAGCATTATTATTATTTTGCTTCAAAAGCTTTTAATGTGCATAATGATTTATATTTTTTGAGCACTCAGGTGCTTTCCATGTATTTTCTCATGTAAAATTTCAACAGAAGCTTTATTTTACAGATGACGTAACTACAAAACAGAGAGGAGAGTAAGTTTGCAAGTTTTGCAAGGTCATAAGGCTAATAATTTGAAAAAAAAAAACAAACACAATTTCCAGTACACCTACTGACTCTGGAGCCCCATGTCTAATCACAAGGTATGTGGCCTCCCTGAAAATAAATGAACTGAGTCTTACTAAACACTCTTGATCAATCATTCAAAGTTTGAAAAACAAAAAAAACAAAAAAACTTTTAAAAATACACCTCAGATGGAAGAATTTTAGCCACATTTAGATACTAAAGTAAGAGTCTAAAGAAGAACTGATTAGAATCTTGTGCATTTCTGGTCCAACTAAGCAACAGAATTACATAAGAAAAACTGGGCTTTCCTTAAATATATACTTAAGAACAGGTGGTTATTTATAATCAGCTTAATTATCATCAAGATGGGAACTTAGCTATTAGGTTATTATGCATAATTTAGTGGTTTGAATTTTCAGTTGCTATAATAACTTTGTAAAACAACCTGCTGAAGTGCAAATTGCTTTATTTTGTTGGCAGGCAATTTGAGACTAAAGAAAACTCCTTAATATACAGCACTTTTGCATATTGACCAGCTCTTTAGTTGATGAAGAAATGATGAAAACTTTCAGAAAATTTTCTGTTTAATTGACATGCAGATTTTTCTAATCTAACTCTCTGGCTTCTAAAATCTTTTTAATTGAAGGACATTATCTTCAATCCCTGAGATTCTTTCTTCTGTTTGATCTACTCTGTTCTTGAGGCTTTCCACTGTGTTTTGTAATTCCTTGAATAAATTCATTTCCAGAAGTTCTGTTTGATTTTTCTTTAATATTTCAATTTCTTTAGTGAATTTTTCTTCCAAGTCCTAGATTTTTTTTTTTTTTTTTGTGGTTTCTTTTGTTGGGTATCCATTTTCTCTTTCATATCATTGAGTTTTCTTATAATCCATGTTCGAAATTCTTCTTCTGTCATTTTAGTGTTCTGAATTTGGTTGACGTCCATTGCTAGAGAGCTGGTGTTCCCCTTTGGGGGTGTGCTTTCAGTTTGATTCTTCATACTTCCAGAATTCTTTCACCGATTCCTTCCCATCTGGAGCAGCTGTTGCTTCTTACCTTTAGATTTTCGTTTGGATAATGACATGCCCTGTTTAGTCTCTGTGCCAGTAGGTGGAGTTTGTGGGTAAGATTTGACCATACCCTGTATGATGAGTCAGTAGATTCAGTAAAAGGGTGTGCAAATTGACCTCCCTGTCAGTAGGTGGTGCTTGCTGGGAGGAGCAAGCTGCAGTGCTGTTTTTCAGTCCAGTAACCAGCTCTTATTCCTCTGGAGAGGCACTTTGTGCCTCTGGTGGTGGGTGGGGTCCTCGGACTTCCAGGTGTGGTCTTACTCTCCACCTCAGTCTGGGTAGGTGGGGGAGTGAGCCTGCTCTCAAGCTCCACAAATGCTGTTAGCAGGAGTCAAAGGTCTGTTCTCTGCTTCTGGGCAAAGCTGCCAGGGAGGGACTGAAATGACCCCACTCAGCTGAAAAGTCTGCTTGTCGGGGGTGGGGCTGTCTGAGACCTGCAGTCTGGAGCAGGTCTCACTCCTTTCCACCCTCCCCTATTCCATGGTTTCTCCCTGGCCTCTGCTGACAGGCAGGACCTCAAGCCAGCGGATCTCCCCTGGCTGTGATGCTGGCCAGGAGGTTCCCTGCCCAGGATCACAGGCTGAACTGGGAGCGCGGCCCTCCTGTGGGGGGAGGGTTGCCGCTCAAGCAAGCTGATCTGCCCCTGAAGGCACACAAATCTCAGTAGGCTCCTTCACAAATATCCCTTCTGTGCCTCTGGGCAATGCGATTGAGACCTGGGCGTACAGAATCTGGTCTACAGGCCTGTCCCCTGGACCCCAGAGATCAATCCCTGACCCTGCCAGGGAGAGGAGTGCTGGTCTCAAGTCACCCATGGGGTGGCCTAAGCTGGATCAATGTCTCTCTGCCTCAGGATTTGCCCCACTCTCCTGGAGTCACCAGGCAAGCAGCACCTGGGAGAGCTGGTGGGTAGGAAACTCACAGTCTGATTACCCCTCAGTCCACTGTAGGGCCCCAAAAGGAAAGGTCCTATTCCCTGCAGATGCCTCTGGGTAGTGGCTAAACTGTCTATCTCAGCAGCCGTGGGTAGGGAAGGGGAAGGAGAGACTGAAGCAATATGGCACTTGGCGGTGCCCTGAGGGAGCTGGGAGCCTGGTGCCCTGCACGCAAGAGGCTCACTGCTCACTGGCAGCAGCCATCTCTGGGCTGGTATTAGCAGGTCTCTCCAACTGCTCAGGAGCCCACCAGCAGTCCAAAATGCAAGGGAGGGAAAATCTAATCACTTCACCTACCCTTGTTGTTGGTCTCCAAGCCTCTGAGGGGCCTTTCTCCTTCCAGTTCTCCTCTGCAACTACTTCCCCTGGAGTCTCCTGTAGTTTCAGGCACCCTTCCTTCCGACCCTCAACCAATCTATGTCTGCCTGTTTATTTATTTATTCATTTTTTTCACTTTCTTCTAAAATCTGTCTTTCTAAGATTATACTTTCAGGGATCATTTCTATAGTTCGTTACTAGAGAAGTTTCTCTGAACGTGTAGAGCAAAAAAAATAATAATAATAATAAAAATTATTATTAGAGACGTTCTGGCTGGCAGTTTTTCTCATCCGCCATCTTGCCCCCAGCCTTCTAAATTATTTTTGAATTTTTATGTTGGTGTAGGTGTGCATGCATGTGGCTCCACTTGTACACAGCTGTGCATTTTTATTTACTTTTGATGAGCTATCTTCTAGATAAATATTTTGAAGCTTCGCTTTCAGTGGAAGCTAGGGAGAGATGACACTTTAAGAGCAGTAGCATTGTGTGATGAACTTGGATTTAGATGATGTCTTTTGATTAGATAATAAGGTCAGGGACCCACCAGTGGAGTCTTGACTTAGGAGTGACATGATTGTGTCACTCTGGAGGTAGAGTGTGGGGAAATCATTTGCTTTTTCTCTGAGTTTCATTTTTTTTGCTATCAATTGGAGAATGAGAAGATTGATGTGAATGAGGTGATTTCTAAAGTCCCATTCCACTACACAGTTCTATTATTTTATGTGGTTCTGCTTTCTAAAGTTATTTTCCTTTAAAAAAAGTGAGAATTTAGACTGTCTGCATCCATACAGCTTACCTATGAGACTAACAACTAAGGATACCTTTATCGGTGTGACTTTATTTTTTGTTTCAGAAAATTCTTGCCCAGAAGATAAGGCTGTACACCAGTAAATGTCTTGTTTTCTACAATAACTTACCAAAAATCAATTTATACAGATAATAGACTGCTTACACAGTTCTCTTTTTCAAGACAATAGCTGTTCATTTGGGCAAGCAGCCTCCTTCTCGGGACAATAACTTATTCTAATAGGCAAACTGCTTGCTTATTAAGCAGCGGTTTTCTTTTTAAGACTCACGTCAAGATCCTCACCTCTCTGTGTCAATCCTAAACTGTATCATGAATTTTTCCAGACTCTGTTCTGATATACATTGATAAGCCCACTTAAACTATTCAAAGTTAGACCACAAACCCTATAAATATTTGTCCCAGACTTTCATCCCTTTTAAAATCTACTAAGACTCTGTCCAGGCGGTTTTACCATTTACTGTAGCAGGTAATAAACCCAACTTTAGTTGATTATAAAATTATATTGGTGGTCTCATGGGAAGGTGGCAGTGAAAATTATTACTGTTTCTATTTTGCAGATAAGTTATTTGAAGTTGAAAGATTAATGGTTTGCTCATCAGAGCACAAATGATCAGGACAAGCTCGTACAAACCTTGGGTGTCCTAATTCTTATCTCACAGCTTTTAGGGTATTAAGAGCATTATGAACAAAATCCCTTCATTATTTTAGTAGTTTCATAGAAAAATCCTGGCTTAAATGGAATATTTGAGATAATTGGTTTTAAACTGAGGTAAAAAAATAATATACTCTGTTGAGGTGCTAAAATTTACACCAATTCTGTTAGCCCACAACAAATCACCCAGTTGATATTTTGACTGTTGCTTGTATAGCATCATTCTAGGTCCTTTATAAATACAATCTCATTTAATCCTCATAAATGACAATAAGGTATATCTTATAATTGTTCTGATTTTATTGTTGAAAAACTAAGAATTAAAGAGATTCAGTGTCACAGGTAATAAAGGACAGACCCAAAATTTATAACCAAGCCATCTAGGCCCTGAATTTGTGCTCTTAACCACTATTCTATGTTACCTTGTCTAATTGTAGAGAATACAAAATTTTCATTGAAAATTTCCAGATCCTAAAATTCTGTTTTCCTCTCCCTTTATTTTTTATAGAAAAGTATAGGAGTGAGGGGAAACTTCCCTTTCCCCTGAAAATTTGCTGAAAGTTCAACTCATAATTAAGGCAGATTAACAAAAGAAAGGTTTATTTACCATGCACATGTGGAGAATCACAAAGTGATTACCCAATACCCCAATGAAGTTCAGATATTTTTATACCTGATCTTTTGGAGGGGAGGGGAAATGAGGAGTATAGGTAATTCTGTTTAGGGACAATAAATGGTTGTTATGGAAGATATAAGGATGGGAGAAACAGATTGACTTGTAAATGATTCTCTTGTAAACTAAATGAACGTGAGAGAAAGATGCTATATTTAAATTTTGGGGGCCTGGTCTGGTTGCATTCTTGAACTTCTTTCCTGTGATAAATTGAGATAACAGGAAGAGAAAGGGAAGTCAATTGTTCTTTTGATATTTTGATCAGTCAATTCAGTTTGTACAGATAGAGGAAAGTCCCCTTCCAATGCATTTTTATCTTGAATGGCCTTTAACTCAAAATATTCTTTATACCAAGGAGTCGTATTTTGGGGTGAAGTTAATTTCCTGAGCTCCTTCAAAGGTTACTTCCATTCCATGAGAGTTTTATATTTAGTCATTCTATAATCTCAAAGATAATACTTAATCCAAAAATAGTGTCTATGTAGATGCCAGAAATTCCACTTTTAATTTTTCCTTAATGTTGTCGCTCTCTAATATTTTTATATGAATACATTTATCAGATAAACTTGCTCCATGTAATGAGGCAAATGGGAAGTATTCATAAGGAAGTAACCTCAAAAAAAAAGAAAAATGGTAAGAAAAGTTTCCCTCTTCATCACATTCATGAGAGATTTCTCCCTCTGACAAACTCCTCCACTTGAATATTTCCCAGTAACTAGCCCTCTACTCATTTTTCCAAACCATTTGATATGAGCTTTTTAAATCAGGCAGGTGGAACCAGAGAAAACATTAATGGCCTGGTCCCAGATTTCTCTTCTGGCTTATAGAGAAGTAATAGTGAACTACTCCAGCTATTCCATCGGAGTGTATTTGACAGCAGTCTACTCAGTGGGCATATTCTGAGTCAATTTTAGGACATATTCAAACACTGTTCAGTGGAGAGGTCTGCTTCAGATCCTATATTTCCTTTGTCTCATTTATCCTACAAGATCATCCATAAATATTTAACCTTGCTTTGGTATTTATGGAGGCAACCTATAGAGGAAAAAGAGGAGAAGTTACTGAAAATAGTGGAGATTCTGAATAAGTTATTTGTCTCTCCCCTACTCATATCTTAGGGTTTGTGAAGTTATCTTATCATATATGTTCGTGAAGCTACCTCATAACATAGCTTTGTCACTTGCATGTTTTCTTTTTACCTGTGTTTGTTTGTTTTCTTTTGCTTTGCTACTCTAGCTGTTTTGTTTTTATGGGTAGGGTTAGAAAGATAAACAAGTAAACAAACAAACCAGAAAAATACTGGTTTCCCTTTTCTCTTCTTGTCTGACTTTTGACCTTGCAATGTGTACATGAGGCTATAGTTTTCCATTGATCTTTTCCTTGCCCTGTGCCATGGAACCTACCTCAAGAGATGGAACCCCATTGTTGCAACCCTCCATCCCCCTGACACACTAGTCTTCTTTTGAATTGATGGACATGCTAAATTCTGCCTTGCTTCAGGGCCTCTACTGATATTTTTTCATACATTTTCAACTTTTTTTCCTAAATCCTCACATGATCCAATCCTCTCCATCATTTTCTTGGTTGTTCACTTCCCATTGCAGGTGGCTCTTCAGCTACCAGAAACCTGTGGGCACCAAATCACAAACACATCAAACAAGATGAGATTTGTTTTTCTGCATATTTTAGAAACCACTGAAAACTCCCCAAATCTAGAAGGAGTCTCTGGTTTCAAGTACCACATGGAAGCTTTCTCCTAAAGGGGAAAATGGAGAACCTAAGACAGGCTCAGTGAAGACCACAAAAAACTTCTTAAAAAATTGCATGTAGCACAGGATAAATATCAACAAGAATACAGGTAAAAACTGGAAAATTGCTGAGGTTACACTAATTGCAGAAGAGCAAAGATCCTTACTGAACTTAGAGTTTGTAGTTTGGTGTTGCTTGGCATAAAAGCCATCTTTCACGTCATCACACCTTGTCTTCCATAAAGTTTCGTGAAGTCCTTACGGTGTTTAAAGCCTAGTAAGCGTATAGGTAAAAATATATGGATTTGTACATTTCTGGAAGTCATGGGGATTATGAATAACGTTATTCCTCCTTAATAATAATAAAAAAAATACATGCCAGGTGTTCTAAAAGTTTAAAACTATGAATTAATAATGTGCATTCCCTACTTTTCAAATGTTTACCTGTGTCTTTCAGACATAATACTTCATTTACAGTGACATCTCTTATTTTAATAATGAACAGTATATTTGAATCCCTCTTAAAATTTATATTTTACTTGTCAACTAAAAAAAAAATAATTAGGTTTATACTTTGGAAAAAGGAGAGAATTATTTTTCACAAGGGGTAGCAGCTTGCTGGGCAGCCATTCCAACCAGTTTGGAAGCAGAGCCCAGGTCAGAAGCCAGGCATAGAAGCTTCAAAGAAGAGACAAAAGGGGAACAGGATTTTATACTGAGTAGGGTGGTAAATATACATATCCAACAAGCTATAGGAGGAGTCATGAATATTTATGAAGAAAAAATAATATGCATGTAATTGTGCTTTATCTCTCCCATCTCAGCATGGCTGGGAACCCAGTTTTAAGGTGTTTCTGAGGTCCCCTGGGCCGAGAGGGGTCCATTTAGTTAGCAGAGGGCTTAGGATTTTATTTTTAGTTCACAACTGTGTTTCTTCTTACTGTTCCTGTTTTCAGAATGTCAATATTTATTTAAATTATAATAGAAGCTTATTTACTTGTGAGTAGGAGGGCCCATTTCCCTAATTGTTTCAAAACAATTTCTGGAAAGATGGGTGAGTGTGAGTTCTACTCATGGATACAAGCAAATCTGTCAAACATGTTTAAAGAAGTGAGATGAAGTCATTTAGCTTCTGACCAGGGGATACTCTCCTCCTTTTTTCCTGCATGCAGATATTTGAGTAAATGGCAGAAGCCATCTTTTAAAACATTAACAATCTGCAACCTCATTTTGAAACTACCATTTACAAATTGATAAAGGGGTGCAAGGTGAGACCTGTGGTGAGTGCCTAAACTTTGCAAAGGCACAGGCACAGCTAAAAATAATGATAATAACCAGCCAATGTCCCCTAGTTTGCTCTGTTATAAATGCTACTCAGGAATCACATAGCTGATGGTCATAAAGATTCTTAACTTTCCCTGTAGATAACATTACCTTTTTGAAACCTAAGGGTAGTTTTTGACATATCTTTCAGGCCCTGCATTCCGGTGGAACAGCTGACTCACCCAGACCAGTGGCCCATAGGGAGGAATTGACTCAACTGGTATTGCAACCCCCACCCAGGAATTGACTTAACAGGAGGTAATGATTTCTGCACCCCTATATTTTCGCCCTGAACCTAACCAATTAGCAGATCCAATTTCCTAATCCTTTGTCTGCCAAATTATCTTTAAAATATCTTTCTCCCAAATTCTTGGGGAGGTGGATTTGAGAAATTCCTCCCATCTCCTCGCATGGCACCTGCGATATTAAATTCTTTCTCTGTCGTAAATCCTGCTGTTTCAGTGTCTTGGATTCCTCTTGGGCAGCAGGCAATGAACCTGGTTTTGCTGTAACAATTTTCGTAACACTGGCTGTCTTCTTATTGTTTAGCTTTAGTCTTTTCACCAGGCCTTTTCTTCTTTAGCAAGATCTTTCCTTACCTGACCTAAATTCAAGATATATTTCTCAAGCACAAGTATTCTCTATTCTAGCACTGCATTTGTTTGTTACTCCTTATCATAGTCTATATTTATTTATTACTTAATCAATCAATTAATTATTGCTTTATTCATTTGTATTTTATCTACTTCACCATTATGTCCAGGACAGCGAGGCCCTGTCCTTTCTATTTTGTTATAAAATTTCTAGCACTGATACTATTGAAGCTCAGTAAATTATTAGGAGAGCATCAAAAGTGAGCCTTAATATTTTTAGCTGAAATTTGAGATCCAGCTTCAGCTTCGGGTTCAGCCTTAATATATACAATTTTTATTGGTTAAATATATCTCAGTGAAGCTAAAAGGAAAAACCAGAAATTCAGCCTTGGGCTTAGGAAGCCTGAAAAGCTGAAGAACAAGCCTTCAATGTTATTTTTTATAATCCTAAATTTTTCAAGATAGCAATAGTGTGATCACGTAGTTTAACATGCCACTTAAGTTATAGCCTTGCTTAGAGAGTGACAAGTGTGCCATTTTTATGCTGGTCACCATCTTCGGGAAATGCATTCTCAGTTTTGATAAATTAATATATTTAAATAATATATCAGATTGTCTGTATACCTAGAGTCCATTCTTTTATAGTTCTCCAGGTATTAATTATTTCAGTTCATATAAAACAAGTTTCCCTGTTAATTGTTACCTTACAACCTTCAGTGTCCTGCTTATAGTGAAAGTGTGAAATACGAAATTTTTCCATTGCCCATGAATTCCAACAAGCTGACTATACATACATTTGGATATAGCAGGTTTGGGCTGGGGCCCAGGAGTATGCATTTTTAATATGCTCCAGGCAGTGACTTTTCATGAAGTCCTTCTAGGGTGATGACTGGCTATTGCTAATACTTACCTGAAATATTGATGTTATTTATTTTTTTATTTAATTTTATTTTTTTTTAGTATGATGTTATTGATTGATTTAGAGAGGAGTCCTCTTATCAACAACGAGGCTAAGGCAATTGTAATTCTACTTGCCCAAAACAATGACAGGGACATTTTTAGTGTGTAGCCTTAAGTCAGAAAAGGGCAGTTTTCAAACAGGGGCAAATTTGTGTTTGAACCGGCAAACTGAGTTTTGTTTTCATGAATCCAAACTGAACAGAGGATATAAATAGCAATATGGTTATGACAACAGGTTAAAAATCATCCTCCAGATGTGTAAGCCTTGTGGGAGGCCATGGTTTCACAATGCAGACAGAAATAGGGCTTGTTATCAGATTAAGTAGGAGGAAACACATTATTCATGACCAGGAATAGGCGATTGATTTCAGGGGCAATTGGTACTACAACCTGCAGGTGGCTTTTATCAGGACAAGGACTACCTGCCCTTTGCCATAGATTTAAGCAATCATGAACATGTGGCTAAAGACTAACTAGCTCCCATTATTTCCCCAGAAAGGTAGGGCTGTCTGAGTGAAGAGGACTACCCTGGATGTCTAGTTCCTGTCCAGGGTTTTTGTGCTTAAGACTGATCATTAATGACATTGCCCCATTATCTCCAGCTTCTACTCTCGCCCCCTCATTATTGCATATTATATTAAATCAATGCTTAATAAGACTTTACTGTTACTCCTTTTCAGGAAGTTGAAACAAAAAGACCTGGCCATCAATAATTGATAATGTTTCTTCCCTATTTTCTTGTTTGGTTCAGTTTTGAATTATTTAAAGACAGCCAGTTCTTTCAATTTGTGCCTGTAAATTTTAGGGAAAACATGTTTTGAAAATTGTTACTAGTTTAGCCTTACATAAAGAAAATAAAAATGACCTATTTGGAAATGAATCATTAATGAGTGGAGAAGTATAAAAAAATATTAGAATAGGAGATTGAGACCTGTAAATCCAGAAAGTAGGGATGGATAAATTCCAAATTTTATTTAATTCCATTCTTATATTCTATGATTATATTATTCCATGATCTTAGGACTTGATTTTTTTTCTTATTTTGCTTGTTAATAACCTGTATTTTCACCTTTAATCATATCAAAGCAGGCCCAAATAAGATTTTTCTTCTTTATGTTCTTTTTCTAATGCTTTTATCGACTAGACAATCCAATCATGGAAGACAATAAGCCTTTGTTTTCAGCTGAGCTATATTCTTTTTAATTAATTTTGGTCTTGCAGACCTGAACTAAATCTTCTCTTGCTTCCTGCCAATTGTTTTGCTTTCTTTTCTATTTGATTCTTCACATTCTTGAATTAATTTCTTTTTTTGTCTGTTGGGTGCATGCTGCTTCAAACTTTTATTTCTAAGAAATATTTAAGTAGCTGACAATCGAAAAAGAAAGGCGATAATTTATACCTATCACCTGTACTTAAGTGTTTTACCATCTACATTTTCCCAGTGCACCATAGTCAAATTATTACTGATGTCTAGGCTAGTACTGCTGGCATTTCTGAATCGTTGGATTTGCTCCAGTCCTCTCTTTTAAACTGAACATTAAATCATTACCCAATCCTCACTACTTATTATATTTTCTTGCTGGGTACAGCCTGAGTGTGAATGTGGTCAATTTGCTGACGTTGAACTAAAAATTCCAGCATGAAAAATAAGTGCCTGCTTCTGACTATATCCCTTTCTCATCCCCCTGTTTCACTACTTCCTGAGTAGGTAAGTAACCTTAGGTGATTCATGGCCTCAGTTTATTACTCTGTGAAATGGGGAAATGGTACTTTCAGCCTCTTAGAATGAAATGCCCTATTCCATAAAATATATTCAGAATGGTACCTAGCATACTTTCAGCATTAAATAAATGTTAGTTACTATGTTATTTCCAAAACAACATGCTAAAGATCTAAAAAATTCAAAATTTCTTTAGACATGAAATATAGATATATTTAGATATTTAGAAATATAGATATATTTCATTTATTTCAGTAGTTGACATTTAAATACGGATGATGTGTCAATAATTACATATAATCACAATGTAACTGGTAGATTATGTATGGCCCTATGCTAATCTCGGAGAGTGATAGAGTACTTTGCTTTATTCCTTTTTTCCCCTGTTTCACATCAAGTCACACAGGCAATAGTGATTAATGTGGATTTAAGTCAAGTCTTCCTGAGGAGATGGAGAAGATGTTACCTGGCATTTAAACTCCCCAGTAAATCACTTGTTCTCTCTCCCAGGTCTATATCCTTAGCCATGCACAATCTCTTGAATAGAATGCACTCTCTATTCCAGACTAAGCTAGCTTTCGTCCACAGTCCACAGTAAAGCAAAATCACAGCAGTTAGCTAAGCTACAGTTCCTTAAAGTACATAGAGGATTGGTTTCAGGACCGCCCCCCCACCACCTTATATAGTAAAATCCATGCATATTCAAGTCTCCCAGTTAGCCCTGAGAAGCCTGCATATTCAAAAAGTCAGCCCTTCCTATACACAGGTTTTGCATTCCCTGAATACTGTATTTTCCATCCATTTGGTTGAAAAAAATCTGCGTATAGTGGAAACCAGTAGTTCAAATCCGTGTTGTTTAAGGGTCAGCTGTATTTCCTCTTTTTGCACATTCTAAGTATATCTAATGAGAGTTTCTGTTTGTCCAACAAAAAGTTAAATACCATGTGTCTAAGAACAAAAATAATTGCTTTGCCACTTCAGAGATGGAGAAATTTATTTCGATTAGAGATTTTGGGAATGGTAGGAGCTTTCACATACAAAGTGCATTTCTGCTGGACAATAATGAATAAAATTTGAACATTTGAAAATGGGAGGGTTAAAGATGGAAATACAGACTAAATATGGTAAAGGGGAATTCCAGATAAAAGAATCCAGAAGACAGTGGTAACAGAATTTGAATGTTGTGCCATATGTATCCAGATTAGTGAGCACACTCTTAAACAATACAAAATAGTCTCAGGAAACTTACAATGAGTGGAAAGAGGCTTATTCATGCAAACTAATTCCTTATTACAATGAAATAAATGAACCAAGTAATATTAGCAAATGATTTTAGAGGTAGGAGAAGTTCATGTGGACCAAAATAATCTAAAAGAACTTCATGGAAGTTTTGAATTGGTCTTGAATGGTGGGTAAGTTGAGGATGGACTATATAGCAGATCAAACCATAGAACTGTTTTCTCTTCTTTTTCCATGATCTGTATATCTCCTGGGATTCTTCATGACATATAATATTTTATGGCCAAATATGTTTAGAAACACTTCTATTCTCCCCTCCTTGATAATCATAATGAAATATAGAATGCTTTAGTTTATGAAAAATCCTACAGAAAATTAACTTTTATACCTTCATTTAATATAATGATTATTTAATATGTCTGTTTATGTAATCTCCTCCTGTTCCCCCTATCAACTAGTTCCAGGAAACTTATTTTGGAAAAAGCCTCCCTACACTAGATAGCAGGAGTTGTGCAGTAAGGAAAAGCTCACAAGAGAAAATAAGTCGTGCAATAAGAGCAAAACTAATTGCACCACAAATACTTTACCTGGACCGCTTGAATTTTCATGGTCTAAGTCTTGCCGTTAGCTTTAAAGACAAAGAAATCGATTCTTTCCTCAACTTATCATTTTTCTCCTTATGAGTTAATGACAGGTCAGGCCATGTGCCTAGGAATGCTATCTCAAATTTTGAAAGTAGTCATGTCCAAATACTTCTGGATTCTCAGGCAATACTTTTATTATTCGAAGAAGCGGATGCCATTTCCTCCTGTCTGGAAATATCATTAAATGTCAACTCTCAAACCATAGAGGAAAGAACTTTGTCAGATAACTTAAAAATTGGCACAGCAGTAAACACCCAAGGTGTTGACTCTCCATTAAAGATACATGCAACTCTTGTATCTGGAAAAATTTCTCAGCCAGCTGCTTCAAGTGAAGGATTCTTAGGAATACTTAAGAATCAGACAATTGTTCGCTCAAGATCTTGAGACAATTGGACAATGGCATGGGGTAGATAGCTTCCATCCAACAACCACAAAATAAGATCCAGATGACCAAAGGCAATGATTGTAATTAATGCTCATCTTCTAGATTTTAAAATGTATCTTTTTTCTTTGCCGATTTATGGTTTTAGCATGTTAGCAAACACTTGCCAATTTTAATTATGATAGCTATAAAGATCCTATCCTTAATTTGCTTTGTGCACCCTTCATTATACCTTGGTATGAATTGCACACTTGACTTTGATTTGCTCATGATTGCCCAAAATATGCAACCAAACCTACTATCAAGTTTGTACTCATATTCTGTTGAGAACCATCCAGTTTTCCAGAATACTAGTTTCTATAGTAACCAGTTAGTTTCCTTGGTGATTAGATTCAACCACTGGCTTCTTTGTACATAGAAAACAAAACACCAAGTCAGGCATACAGATGTTAAAACTTTAACATCACATACATAAAAATGAAGATTATGGTTTCTATATAACACTATGGGACCTTTTGTAGGAGCTAGCTTTTACAATCAGACTTTCACCGAAACAGAGCTGGTGAACAGATGGAGTATACTTAGAGGCTCTCTCAGTTTTACAGACCTTACAAGAAAGGTTCACTTTCTAGGCTGAACTCTAAGCTCTTTTGTTTTAGAACTAATCAGTGATATCTCTTCTACTAATTTCATTGCTTGGTACTGGAACACACATTTGATGAGTGGTTGCAAAATATTTCAACACTATTCAATAATTGCATAGAATTCTTTGAGTCTAAAAAAAAATGACTGGTTGGTCCATAATAACTCTTACTTATTTCGCAACACAAAAAGCTATTAGCTACTAATCACAAATTAGGTAGGGATGGATACCCACAATCAGGGTAGTTCCTGATGTAGCCTAGGGCATATTTTGGCCCTTCATATTTCCATCTATGAAAAAGAGAGATCCTAAAACAATGTAAGAATTATAGAAAATGGGGCACACAATTTGATTGCTATAACTTTAATGCCTTAAGGGGAATTTTGCTGTTTTCTTTTGTTCCAAAACCTCTCCATTTCACACTTTACAAAAAGCCTGAAAAATTAGGGTAATATATCAGAAAATGATAAGAGTATTAACAATGTGACCAATACCATAAAACTTCTAGCCTGAGAGGTTCATGCATTTGGAAGTGTGGAGATTTAAAACAGATTTTCTTTTAACATAATATTGGCCACTTGATGCACAACATATGTTGCCTTAGGGTAAAATGTATTTACATTTATATACACTTCTCTGGCATCACCAGTATTACTAAAAATAAATAAACTAGACAAAAAACATGAAACTTGGTCAATATCCCCATATTTTATGTATAGAGGGAGAAATCTCTTCTTAATTTAATTAATTTACTTGTAGCACCTGGCTTAGAAGTGGATTACAGACTCAGATTATAATCCTTCTTTTAATATTTTTCTGTGTTTTGGTGCCCAGATATATGTCTCAAATACTGTTGCATAATTTCTGCCCCATCCAATGACCCAACAATGAATTTTCCAACATAAAAAAAAAATGAGAGAATTTGATCCTTAAAGAGATTGGAAAGACTATCATCAGAAATTTTACCCACTAGCATGATATATCAAAGGTTGGAGGGAGGGAGCCTTATCCCAAGGCATCAGTGGGTTTCTTTGGGGATAAATAAAATATTCTAAAATTAGATTTTATTGATAACCATACAACTGGAGTATGCCAACATACCACTGATCTGAACTGAACATTTTAAATGAGAGAATTTTATCAGTTTGGTGCAAAAGTATTTGTGATTTTGAACTGTGAATTTTAAATCATTATAACTAGGCTCAAACACATCTTTATTAATCAAAATAAGAACCATTACAGTCAACACAATTTTGCCAACGAGAAATAAGTTTGTTTATTTCTGTAGCATAAAAATCCATGCTTCAGAATTTGACGAACTCTTGGAAAGTATTTTCTGAATCCTGCTGGTTGTGGAAGCATTTTCCGTGCAAAAAGTTGTTGAGATGCTTGAAGAAGTGATAGTCGGTTGGTGAGAGGTCAGGTGAATATGGCAGATGAGACAAAACTTCGTAGCTCAATTCGTTCAACTGTTAAAGCATTGGTTGTGTGCCGTGTGGTTGGGCGTTGTCTTGGAGAATTGGGCTCTTTCTGTTGACCAAAGCCAGCTGTAGGCATTGCAGTTTTTGGTGCATCTCATCGATTTCCTGAGCATACTTCTCAGATGTAATGGTTTTATGGGATTCAGAAAGCTGTAGTGGATAAGACCAGCAGCAGATCACTAAATAGTGACCATGACCTTTTTTTGGTGCAAGTTTGGCTTTGGCAAGTGTCTTGGAGCTTCTTCTCTATCCAACCACTGAGCTGATTATTTCTGGTTGTCGTATAAAATCCACTTTTTGTCACACATCACAACCCGATCAAGAAATGGTTCTTGTTGTCATGTACCATAAAGAGAAGATGACACTTTAAAACGACGATTTTTTTGATTTTCAGTTAGCTCATGAGACATCCACTTATTAAGTTTTTTCACCTTTCCACCAATTTGCTTCAAATGCAAACGACCCTGGAAAGGTCCATGTTGAGTTCTTTGGCAACTTCTTCTGTAGTTGTAAGAGGATCAGTTTCTGTGATTGCTCTCAATTGGTCGTTGTCAACTTCCGATGGTGGGCCACTGAGCTCTTCATATTCAAGGCTTTTGTCTGATAATGTAAATACATTTGCATTTTGTTTGCTTTATAAGTTATAAATTCTAAAATTACTTTATGTGTATATAACTTTGTAAGTAAATATACTGTAGTTAATGAGGATCAAATTTCTCACCATAGGATAAAGGAATTATAAAGAAGGAGAGGGAGAAAGCTAGAATCATATCTACCTTATAGGACTGGAATATAAGTTAATCAGTATGAACTCATGGATAGATAGAAAAATGTGTCTATGCAAGCGTATTAGTTATTTATTGGTATATCACAACTTACCACAAATCTAAAGGTTTAAAATGATACACATTTATTTTCTCAAATTTCTCTGCATCGAAAGTCCAGGCACAGCTTAGCTGGGTCTCTGTTTCATGGTCTCACTCTGCTGCAGTAAGGGTATTGATGAAAGCATTATCATTTGGTGGCTCGAATGGAAAAAAATCTGCTTCCTAGCTAACTTGAGTTGTTGGCAGAATTTATTTTCATGTAGTTGTGGTACTGACAGCTTCAGTCTTTTTGCTGGCTGTTGACAGTAGTTGTGTTTAACTCCTGGAGCCCGCATGGAGTTTCCTGCTTGTGCATTCTTCATTGGCAGGTCACAACATGGCAGCTTACTTCTTCAAGGCCAGGAGGAGAGCAAATATGCTAGCAAGATGGGGTCTTATACAACATAACACAATCATGGTAGTGACTTCCCATCACCATTGCCATATTCTATTAGTTAGAAGCAAGCTAACAGCTCACATTCATATTCATGGGGAGAGGAGGATTACACAAAGGCATGGGTGCCAAATGGTAGGGTTTGGGGGTGGGGCATCTAGAATCTGTCTGCTGTCTCAAGTGTAAGTATACATGCATATATTTTCTAGCTAGGTTTGTCCACTGAAAAGAGATAAAAGCAAAATTAAAATTAAAATTGGCAAGTTTTCAATAATAGGCAAAGGATTTACTTTTCTCTAAAAACTCAAATATTTAAGATGGTGTCTGTGTTCTATGAGATATAACTTTTTTTGGTAGGCTGTCTTCCTCAACCCCTTCTATGGTAGATAATAATTTATAAAGCACTGATCTGGCTTAGTGTGGTATATTGTATATTAAAAATAATGACTTTCTATTAGTGTATGGATATCATTTCACAAAAATTTATGGCATTTAATTTAAGTGCTTTAATTTATGTGTTTAATATAATCCTACAGCTTTAATTTTGTAGCTAGAAACAAACCAGAATTTTTTAAAGAATTTTTCTTTTCATTACATTGAATTGCATCTAAATGCAAATTCAATTTTATGAATCTTGGGAAACATAATTCTTTTAGACATGTAGAAATGTGTAAAAAAAATGACAACATGGGGCAGCATAGACCAGGGATAGTCCCTCAACCATTAATCAGAAATGGAGGTGGTGAAGGTCAAATATTTAGAAAAAGACACAGTTATGCTAGAAGCTGAAAGAGGTTAGGGGCAAGAAAGGGAAAAAAGATGAAGCAAAATCATATAATTGTCATATAATCAGAGATAATATCAAGGAAACAATTGAACAAAAGGTAGTATGGCAAGCTAACTAGCAGAGGTTTTAGAAGGTCTCTTTAGCAACAGAGTGCCTTGTTGCACACCTGTAATTCATTTCTGAGTTTTAAAATTCCTATAAGTTGACATGATTTTATTCACCTTAAAATTATCTTTTCTTAGTAATATGAATTGTATATGTTATCTGGAGCAATATCTGACTAAATGAACTGACACTAAAAAAAAAAAAACCTAATAATAAAGAATTACCATTTTAGTACCAAAACATAGAGATCCAAAGCAAATAAAGGACAGATCAAAATAAAATATGTGGTAATTGATAATTAGAAAAAGTTTAGGGCCAGCATGTGTGCTATTCCAAAATTTTTGAAGAGCCCCACAATTATTATAAATTACAAACTTTACCAGTACATTTTTCATACAATATTAACAGATGACATAACTTGTTAATGTGTGATATATTTACCTGTCAGCTAAAGTAAAACACAGCTTTCTTCTTATTTTTAATCTGTCTTTTTTGTGGTTCCACTAGAGAAATAGACATATTATGAGTTGCTGAATATTGTATGATGTTGTATGAATATCTGTGCTCCCTCAAAAGTTGTATGTTGAAACCTAATCCCTGTGTAATAATAATAATAAGTTTGGCTTTTAGAAGATGACTAGTTCATGAGGAGGGAGCCCTTTGGAAGGGGATTAATGCCTTTATAAATGAGGTCCAAGAAAACTTGGACCTTCCACCACGTGAGGGCCCGGCTAGAAGGCACCACCACCTATGAACCAGAGAGCTCTCACCACACACCAAATCTGCTGGACCTTTGATCTTTGACTTCCCAGGTTTCAGAATTGGGAGAAATAAATTTCTGTTGTATATAGAATACAATACCAAGTCTAAGGTACTTTGTTATAGCAGCCCCAAAAGACTAAAGTATAAGTATTATAGAAAAATAAATTTATTATAAGAATAAGGCTTACACCTTATGAGGAAAGCAGGGAATGTAAGTCTGAAAATAGATTTTAAGGTGACAGAAAAGTCAACTAACCTATGCTCCTGAAGTCAGGCACATCTAATTCCCAGAGTGGAAGCTGGAAGGAAAATTGGCAAAGAAGTCTGTGGAAACTGTTCCCTCTGCATTTGTTGATGGGCCTAGGGTCACTTTTCTCGACAAGGTTGACAGTTGAAAAAAAGAGATGTAGAGCGTGGGACACTGAGGAAAAAATGGAATTCGCTAGTATCTGCATCCAACATTCACTGCCTCTGATCATGATGCCATTCAGAGAATAAAATCTAGTATTTCGCTTTCTCCTAAATCTCACAAATTTCATTTTTGGTCAAGTAACTCAGAACATAAAGGGAAAGAGATTCTTGGGGACTGTGGTTCCAGCTTCACCAAGTATTAGTATCATATAGTGTTACAAAACACTGTATGATTGATAGATAAGGAAAAGGAATCCCATAGAAAATTTTCTTTATAAGTTCCTATAGTCACACACAGAACCCTCAGATTGCAATTTTATCTTCACAGACTAATATTAGATATATCAATGCAAATGGCAAGCTGTCCATTTTGTGTCTTCTCACTTTTCAATTGAAACTAACTTTTATAAATGCAATATCACATATACCCACTTTAAAAATGTTTTTAATATTTCATAAATAATAATCTATATTATACAGATTCTACCACAAAATCATAGCTAAAGAAAATCGTACTCAGTCAATTTACTTTCTATATTTGGAATGGTACTAGTGAATATGACACACAGTAGGAGAAAAAGTGTAATTTGGAGTATCAGCATCTTTTTATCTAGAGTTTGCATAACCTAGCTATGCTTTTTTCATAGAATCAGAGCAATCAATTGAAAATGAAAAAAATAAAGCTTAAAGAAATGTTTTATATAAAGACTGCACAAAAAATGTATTTTTTATTGATATTACTATTTTGCTGAATTGACCAGAGTTTTAAAAGAACACATAGCTAAAATCTAGTTTCATATTTGCTTTCTTGTGGGTAGAAGTCATATTAGCATAATATTTTAGAATCTAAACTATATAACTTCAAAGCAAAGATATTGACTAAGACATGTGACAAATGAACCTCACAGGAAGTTTCTGTTTGCGCTGAAGGAAAAATATTCAAAACTCATGTAAATGATGTACTGCCAGTCCTTCTGTACATTTTATAGCACTTTATACTGCAGGGTTATGAATAATATGCTCTTCCATTTTAAAAGACATAAAATTCGAACTAATAGCTAGTGCCTCATAATTTCATTTTCAAGAGAGTAATACTGTAGGGTACAGGATTTGACATTCTTCCTGTAACTCAAGCTTTTCCCCTCTAATATGCTTATTCTTCCTGGTATGAAGAGTCCTAAATATCTGTATTTATTAGGCCTTCTATGAAACCATTCAGGTTAATAGATATTAAAAAAGAATTTCAGTGGAAGAATTACAAACACATTTTAGAAGTTATCACATTTCCTCCTTTTCCTTTGGAGTGCTGTGGGAAATGCATGATTATAGGTATGCTGCCTTTCTGCAGCACATTACAACATTGTCAGAAGACAATAGAAAAAGACCTTTGGCTTTTTGAAGAAAAATGATTATTAACATATAATTATCTACACTGTTAAACCTGTGCAAGACTAATCTGAATACTTTCCTCCCTGAAAAGAAATTGGCTAGCAACAAAGCTCTATGGACCAAGATTTAAGGTCCTATAGACATCTTAGTGAGCCCCAAAGCTTGGCCTCTAGCTTCCAATTACACCTGGGGAAACGCTGATGCTTCTTCAAACATGAATTCTGACTTGGCACATAGACTGAGGGCTGAGATTTTGCCACATCACACTGTTATTATGTTTACCAACTGATAACACCAGGTGATGGGCTGGTGTTTCATAATGATGTAGCTTTAAGCCCCACGGCCCAAGGGGTGGATTCCTTCTCCCTTGGCTTGATATAAAGGACAGGCTGAATTCTGGGCAATCCTTAAAAAACAATGGACAATGAGTAACTTACACACTTAATTTTTCATCTTGTGTTCAAGAGTTTTTCCTAAGAAATGTTGCTTCAGTATATCTGATATTTATGTAAATGTTTTATTGCCATTTGTACTTTTTGAATTATATTTGGCTCTACGAATGAACACTCACTTCTTGCCACCCACTCCAACATGGACTTCTGAAGACAAATTAAGGAATTAGAGATTTTTAAATTTATCTTAGATATTGGAGGTGTTTGTTATATAATAAGCATACCACCATTGCCACTGCCCCCCTGCCTGAACAATAGAGAGAGACCTTGTCTCAAGAAGAAATAAGGTTTGTAATCTCATTTCACAGAGGCAAGGGAATATATTAGTGTAGTAAATAATTTGCAGGTGTTATTAAAAGAAGATGCATAAATGAGTGGTTTCATTTAATTCAGGGATAAAATAGGTAATGAGGTAAAAAAAAGATCTTCTTAGAAAAGGTAACATTTGTGTTGAGTCTTGAAAGGCTGTTATGTTTACAAGTAGTCAAGGTAGAACAGAGGTTTTCAGGATTTTAGGAGTAGAGAGAGAAAATATAGAGTATGTGAAAGATACAAAATGGTTTGTTAGAGGAAATATGTGTTTATTCTTCCATTAAACCAAGACATGCATGAACATTCACAAACATACAGTGCACATCAAGATTTATGAGTATGGAATTTCAAAAGAAAATAAAGCCCTGGGAGCTGATCAGGACATTTTCTGGAGGACTTTGGATGACGTATTAATGAGGTCAGCTTTTAACCAATGAGGAGTCTACTTCTTTGCTTCCAAAAGAGATTATTATAGTGTGAAGGAAAGTGTTTTAATAAAAATTGAACAGAGATAATATCTTCCTTATTCCTAAAACAGCATTTTCATGCCTTATTTCCTCCTCACTTTTTCTCTTCCAATACTTTTCTTTAATACTCTGGGAGAAAACATAGCCTGTATTAAAAATCTTGTTACTATTGAAATGAAATAAGTCACCTTCACAATTCTCAAAGCACTAATGCAGTAATTCACAGTCAAGAGGTTATTTCTGCACCACGGTCGTCAGCTGGAGAATATGTTTCATAATTGGTCTTGGCACAAGGTGAAAAATGTGGATAACTGATGAATGAAAACACCCTGGGAAGACTACACCTAAACCAGTTCTACTCTTGAGGGAGGAAGGGAGGGGAGTCTCCAACTCCAATGTATGGCCATGGCATTTATGAGCTGTTCCTTGAAATAAACAGATCACATATCATGATCAAGCAAAATATATGTGTAATGATATAGTGCCCTGAAAAAGAAAATACAAGGAAAAATAAATTTCCTTTTTTAGTGTTAGGTAAATATACTAACAGAATAATCAATGCAGCAATAATTAATGTACTTGTTAAAGTGTAGCTGAAAAATAATAGAGTAATGTACAGTAACTAAAAATTGCACTATGATATTTCAGGAAATATATTTCATATAGATGACTTTGCACAAAAAGAAAATTTTATTTAGATAAAGGAATACATGTTTTATGCTATCTGCTGTAAAAAATAGTATTTTTAGTGGGCAAGTATACATGAAAAGTGAAAGATGAAATAACAGTAGTGATTAAACTCCTTCCTCTCATCACCTCAGGCAGCAAGGGAGTCTATAATATATGAAGTCCTGTAAGTCATTCGAAAAAAGCAAGTACATTTTGAAGATAGGAGAGTGACAGGTAATATCTGAAAACTCTATGCTGAAAATGATGCAATATCAATTCTATACACAAATTGAGGAAAATGGCAGATTTTTGTTCTCTAGCCGGTAGTTTTTTAGAAATAATTTTGCAGGATTGAGTAATGGTTTGGATGAGCACCACTGAATTTAGAACTTCATCCAAATAGTCAATTTCTCTAGGAAACTACTATCCAAAGAGTCACATGAGAATGGATGCCTTGAAATGAGGATAGCACCACAGAGACGCCCACAATTCTGGTGAGCATAGACTTGGGTAAACCTTCTTAGGCATTTATAAATCTAGGTCAGTCTCCTGATGAAATGTGACTGAAAACTGAAATTCCACTAAACATCTGCTGAGACTGCCATGGGATGCCTATTATTTGCATATTTTAAACTAATAAGATTTATGAATTCAGTGTTTATTTTATGGTATTAATAAAAACATAAAATTTATTGAACTGGACTGTTTTCGTAGAGCATCAAAAACCAGTCAATTCTGGAATGGCATATTGCTCTCCTTTAATTATTCATACAGGTTTTGAAAGAGTTTCAGATATCCCCACTTTTTCTTTGTAATGCAGTTTATTTATCATCAATGAATTTCACTGCACAATATAGCTAAAAGATTGAATACTATTTATATTATTATTATGGACTTTTCACACAGGATTAATATATCTAATATGAGGAATGAAAAAAAATTTTTTAATTTATCAAGGGATTTCTTCAGCATTTTGGAGTAATAGACTTTTTAGAATTTAATAAAAGCTGTGTGCCCTTTCCCACACCAAGCTTCATCTACCCCTAAAGCCTCTCCTTTTACCCCAGGACAAGATGCCAAATGCAGCTGTCTTGTGTGATGGGTATGGATTTTGAAGCAAGCCACATTAAGTGAGTAGCTTAGCTCAAATCCCCTATTTAGTCCTAACCTTAGGCCTGAAATCCTAGTCTTATGAGTCTTAAGTTGGTATTCTTCCTGATACTAGTTTATCTCCAATAAGCCCAAAGCCAATTTTCTAAATCTTTAAGTCTCTGCATGGCTACGCCATGCATTTAATCATATTTACAATGTGATGTCTTCATTGGCTTTTGATGAAGCTTTTTATCGGCATCTCTTCCTACTGACAATAGTCCCACTCTTTATGGTGTCTCCTCATATAGTTGTTTCTCTGTTATTTTGATGCTTTAGTTTTTCTACTCTAACCACAGTATTTACATTTTTCTTAGGTTTGTGTGAGTTTGGGGTTAGGTGTCAAGTAGGGCATAAACTGATGAATACAAGTGAAAACTGCTTTCCACAATCTGCATGCTACGTCCACAAGCTACATTACAAATGTATACATTATATTTGTAACAAGTAATTTGTAGAAAGTCTTTCAGCACGAAAGGAATTAAACTGCAGGTTTGAGGGCCTTCTTTGGTATGAGTTATTTTTGCAAAGTTTCAGATTTTTCTGTTTTTAATATGAATTTTTAAAAATAATTTTAAGTCTTTAGTAGAGTCAATTTAAATCACTCTTCTTCTAGACTGGGGGACACATTGTTCTTTTGCTTTCCTTTATTTTAAATTTGTTAATTTAATGCTTCTGTGATTTAAAATGCTATAGAAGCTTTTAAATTTGATCAGGTCCCATTTATTTATTTTTGTTGTTGCTGTAATTGCCTTTGGAGTCTTCTTCATAAATTATTTGCCTAGGCCAATGTCTAGAAGAGTATTTCCAACTTCTTCCTCTAGAATTCTAATAGTTTCACTCCTTAGGTTTAGATCTGTGACCCAGCATGAGTTGATTTTTGTGAGAGGTGAGAGGTGTGGAT
>NW_012152285.1:267003-272676 GCF_000956105.1 Propithecus coquereli | reverse complement strand
GAATAAGAGAAAACATTATATAATTTTTACTACTTTGTTTTTCTTCCTTTCCTCCCTTTAAAATGAGTCCTATATGCTAGAGCTAAATCATACATGCACAGCAATGAGTGACGTAGCATCTATTGAAGCAATGTTGGTTTGATAAAGCTGTATGGGCAAGAAATACAGAAACAAAATACCCAAATAGCCTGTATTAGGCTACTTTCATATATTACCCAGGGTTTTGAGCCATTGCATTAGCACTGGATTTCATATAATTTTCAAAATTAAGAATAAAGTAACAACTAGTCAATATATCCATATTAAAATGATAGTTTTAAGATACTGCTGTTGAATCTGATTTAATATATTAAAATCCATTTACTTCTAGTAAATAAAAGAAACTATTTTATTTAAAAACCTGAAGATGATCTTCAGTTAAACCAAAGTTTGGTTAATGGCAATATGGAGTGCGCATAAACTGAAGAAAGTTATTTTCTTGGATATACTAAATAAATGATAGATTTGGCAACTGAATCCATTTCTACTGAAAATTCCAATGTGAATGGAATTAAGAGACAGAGAGAATTTGGAACAGGTAGTTCTGTCTAGATAACTGCTTTGATTTTAGACGTTTAACTAGATCTATTTTAAGCTAAATAAGTATCCTTAGTTATGGATCTTCACATCAATAACTAGCAGTGAAACACGTCTTCAAGGTAGCAAACAAGAAATGAGCCACCTCTCTCAGGTCAGGAAGCTAAAGTTGGTATCTTTTAGGCTGATATTCACGTGAAAAATATATTTAAACTACATAATGCCCATTTGTTTTAGCTTCAAAGTAACTTGTATTGCAATAATATTTAACAATATAATGTGATGGGTAGAACGGGCCTGGGAACTTAAAAACAAAAATAAAAACAGTTATTATACACATACCATATGCATTATAAGTAACGCTTTATTGAATACTTAAAACAACTTTGGGAGTTATTAATAGCTTCTATTTTTATCCTCATTTTGTAGGTGAGGAAACTGGTTTAGAGAGATACTGCTCCCAGGGAATTGATGGAGCCAGGTGTTGAAATCAAGTTGATTTGGTGACAGAGTACCTGTTCTTAAAGACTCTACTATATTTTCCTGACTATTCATCTTAGGGAATGAAACTTGAGAGATCAAGGATTACAGTGTTCATTCACAAAGGTAATTAGTGCCAAAACTGTGGCTAGCTTCCAAATTCTCTGATCCCTCCCTGCCCCTGGTTGCTATGAAAACACAAGTCTGTCTCTAAATAGGAAAAGAGAAGCTAATTAATATTGGAGGTTTCCTTATAGGTATTTTCATAACTAGAAAGTCAAATACTCATATGGATCACTGAAGGTCCAGGATTTATTCTGAATAGTAAAGTTGGCTAGGCTGCCCATTCCCCAGTGATCAGTTTCCCTGAAAAAATATTTATAAAATGCCTTTATTACAGAGACTCAGAAGCTGTGCCAGTACTCTCCCTGCAATGCACTTTCATTGCCTTCAAAACAATTGATACTTTGACAAAAATAAAAAATTCATGCTCAATGTTTGCAGTCTCTCTCTTTGCCACCTTTCATCTTTTATTCTTTATTTTTGTCTCCCTTCTGCTCCTTCCTATTAAAATCAGATCCCTGTGAAACAAAAAGTAACTTGGAACTGTTTGGTCTCTAAGTATATTCATAGCCAGTATATCATTTGATTTTCATAACAATCACATAAAAGGAAAAGTTTTATCTCCATGTTCTGAATGGAAAAAAAAAAACTAAAGTTCTAAATGTTAGAATGATTGATTATCATTTTGGTTTTCCAGGGATAATTTTGGTTTATGCCTATCATTCTGAACTCATTTTTATTAATATTCCCTTTCTTTCTTTTATAATGCTACAAGTTTAATAATGTATTTAAAGAAACATTCATTCGGATAATGCTTACCCTAGTTTTGTGGCATTGGTGAACTGATTTGCAATATTATCCTGCCCAGAGGTATCACACTGTATGCTTGTTGCTATGTAAAAGAATTTCTGAATCAAAAGGCAGTGACTGACACCCTGAGCTGCTTGTGAGGTCTTCTCTAGTCCCCAAACTGGCTTCCTATTAGCTTCTATTTGCATCATCAAGGCTGTCACTCTTAACAGGGTTTGTTCTATTGAAAGTAACAGAAATTCAAATCAAAACTTCCTTCAACCAGTTGAGGAATTTAGCACTGCTCACATAACTCAGAGATTCAAAGGCAAAAATCTAGACTAAGCACACATTGTCAGAACCTCAAACTGTATCATTCCCTGTCTCACTCTTCCTTTCACCCTCTCTCCCTATCTCTTGCCTCTGCTCTCTTCTGTATATAGATCCTTCAATGGGCTGGCAAATGAATATGTTGTAACCATTAGTACGAGCCAAAGTTCTGGGGCTGGTGACATCAAGAGTGGCGGAGGTTTGCTTCCCCCAAATAAAAAAATAAGAAGGAAGCAGGGGGAATAGATGTTGACAAGCAAACACAATAGCTATTTACTATAATGCTTCTTTGTTTAATTAAAAAATGAATTATATGCGATGGAAGTTGTGGTCTTAGAGGTGTATAAGTTTCCTACAAATTATATGATTAGATTTTTACCATGGTAGATTCTGTTCTGGAAGGGGAATGAAATATTAGTGATTCCTCAGATCTGTGGATATGTTACTGCAGGTACACTTGCTCTAAAGATATAATATATGCATACTTCTCTGAATTTAAGTGAACATAACATGCTCCCTTGGCAGTTGTTCAGCCTTCACTCTCTTGCTATAGGTTCTAAGGCTACGGTTAATAAATATTGTGCTTTTTATCCTTGGTCGTGTGATTCACATCCACGCCTGGCCAGATCTGCCTACTTTGGATAAAAGCAACTGAGGATAAATGCATAATTACAAGCTCTGCAGGAACTGGGTCTTTATTTTAGCCATTTTTATGCTCCTTGTATCATCCTATATCCTGCCAACTCCTCCACCAGTCATCATCCCAGTAGGTGAACAGTAAAAACTTGTTAAACTAAAAAGTGGCTTAGAGTCTAGTAGTTTATTTTGATGCAAAAGAGGTTTAAGAAATGCTATATTATCCTAGGGACAGTGTTATACTTTATAGAAACACTTAACAGTAGCAGAAATTTTGTTGTTTGCTTGTCTGCTAGGGAAATTCAAAAGCAGTTTTATCAGCTTAGTTGCAGTTCATAACATATAGCTAATTCATACATTCATTCATATAACATTGCTATGGTTTGAATGTGCTCCTTAAAGTTCATGCATTGGAAACCTGACCTCCAATGTGGTGTTGTTGGGAGGTGAGGCCTAACTAAATTGACATTTAAATTAGAATAGAAGAAATACAAATGTCTATTTCTGCAAATGACAATATCTAATTCATGAAAAACCATAAAAATTTCACAAAATAAACTGTTAGAACAAATAAATGAAGTCATTAAAGTGGCAGGACACAAAATCAAGATAAAAATTAGTTGTGTTGCTATTCACTAAAAACACACTATTGAAAAATAAATTAATGAAACAACCCCATTTATAATAGCACAAAAAGAATAAAATACTTAAAAGTGAACTTAACTAAGTAGTTAACAGACTTACATGTGTAAAACTATAAAACATTGATGAAATAAATTAAAACATTTAAAAAGGAAAGATATCCCATGTACATAGATTGGAAGACTTGATATTGTTGGCCGGGCATGGTGGGTTATGCCTGTAAACCCAGCACTCCAGGAGGCTGAGGGAAGAGGATTGCTTGAGGCCAGGAATTTGAGACCAGCCTGGGCAACACAGTGAAACCCCATCTCTAAAAAAAAAAAAAAAAAATTATTCATGTGTGGTAACGCACACCTTTACTGTTTAGTGATTCTTTTATTTAATCTTTTATTTATTATAAATATTTTATACTCTTTAAATATTTTATGTTCTCCATCAATTTCAAGTTGTAATACCTATAAGGCTCTCATTCTGTTTTTACACTTTTCTACTGATATCCATGGTACTTTGTATCCTGGCAGTTTTTAATGAATTGTATTGTAACTTTTTGCTTGATTAATTTAAATCTGTAGAAACTCAGGAGTCCAATTTTGGGGTACTTTCTTCCACAGAGGATTTAAATTTGCCTTACCAGTGTTTGCGTTTGCAAGATATCTGGGGCCAAATCAGACCTCTTTGGGGATCCTGATTTCATATTACAATTTCAATGTAAAGTCTCTCAATTTGTAGCTGGCATGGGGTTCAGTTTTCTGATTGCATCACTGATATGTGTATTTATTTTTAAGTCAATATTGCATTTCTAGTTTGAATGTTGCATATGCTCCCTACTCTATTTTCTGCTTATTTTGATGGCAGGGAAACAGAGGCTTTTAGAGATTACTGTGAAATAGCAATGCCTCAAAATTATTTTTTATCCAGAATTTGGTTTTTTGTTTTCGTTTTGTTTTGTTTTTCATGGGAAGGCCCCTGGAGTTGAGTATCTAGCCTCCAGTTCTTTGTGAAGTAGAACTCATTGTTTTTATTAATTCTTTTTATTTACATTGTTTCTGTAGGTGAAAAAAAAAAAACTTCCATGTTTATTAGTTCACATTGTTCTCAGTTCTGGTGAAGCAGTACATTTTTTCATATATTAGATCACAATTTTCCCTTTATCTTCTGTCAGTTGTTCTGCACAGATCTTATGTCATTTTAAAAATGAATTGTCTTTCCCTCATCAATTTCTAGACATCTTTTTCTATACTCATAGTATGAATTTTTCTTCTCATATGCATAGATGTTTTTCAATTGTTTTTTATTCATTGCTTTTATTTATAAAATCCTTTGAAAAAAATATATAGGTAGCCAGATATACATACTTTTCTAGAAATAGGACACAGATTATCTCTGCTCTGGTACCACTCAAACCTCTATGGGCTTTCCACTGCCCTGTAGTTCTTGAGCCTCCTCTACCCTCTTACAAACATATTAATTGACCCAGTGGAAAGAAATAAGTCAAGGTGCAGATCTCTTTCCCAAGGATGCATTGAAAGTTTCCCTGCAAATCTTTTATTTCCCTTATTCTAGAGAGTTTTATTCAGCCAGGAAATGAGATATCTTGTCTCTTTATCTATTTTTTGAAATCTATTGCTTATGCCCTGGGTCTTTCAGAGGTTAGGCTTTTGAAATACAGGAGCAAACTGTTGACTTTATTGATTTCTACGTTTGGTTTGTTCATCTTTATAAAAATATTTTCTAGCAGTAAAGATAAAATATTCGTACTCTTTACTGAGTAGGGGTAACTATCATGGTGTGACATGAAGTGTGTCTATGGGAAAGACATGTCAAAATCCATCAAAATATGATTATGATTAATATGAAATAATATAAATAAAATGTGGTATAATGCAATATAATATCAACAGATACCAAAAGTAATTGAAAAAATAGCAACCATGTCTAATAAAATCTCCAAATAAAATAAGTCTAGAACAAAATTATTACAATGTGGTGACAACTATAGAAAGACTAAGTTTGTAGCAAATAGTGCCTTACCAAATCATTAAATTGAAAAACAAGGAAGGTAGCTTACTATTACCATTGACAGTTAATATTTTTTAGAAGATTCTAGATTAAATAATTAAAAGAAAATATAAACGTTAGAAAAATAGAGACAAATGT
>NW_012152285.1:262824-266152 GCF_000956105.1 Propithecus coquereli | reverse complement strand
AGCTTTCTGAAAACATTTACCTCTGACTGCCCTCTTTCAGGTAAGATCACCCTAGTCATTCAGGTTTAAATCATCTTTGAATTGTTCTCTCTTTTTATGTACTTTTTATTCTCTCTCTATGATATTACAAAAACTGCTGTCCTCACTATTCCACTGACATTTTTCTATTTTAGATTCTCTTTACCTCTCACATAGACTAATAAAAAAGCTTATAGTTTTTAAATAAGATTCTAAAGTGTAAGCCATTCTGAACAATGATGTCATATTTACCTTTCCAAAAGTCACTTTAATAGTATCAGCCATAGTAAAAGGAAAAACAAAACTCAAATGAATTTCTATCATCTCCTAAAAACTTATCCTGACAATTTAGGCCAGGACAGAGGTCAATCCATCCTCATACCTTGCTATTCCTTTTCTCACAGTCTGAGTTCTAAGTGAAATTGAGCTTCCTGTAGTTTTCCCAGTAAGTTCTCTTCATTGCCCAACTTTTCAAGTTCATTTATAAGTTTCCTCCATCTCTAATATCTTTCTTCTTAACATCATAACATGTTAAAATTCACACACACTTTAAGGTACAGCTTAAATGCCATCTCCTTAATGAAACACTCCAGCCAGAAATAGTCTGAACTCCATTTAATTTTACCTTCATGATTCCTATGGCATTCATTTCATCTATTTTATATCACAGGTATTTTCACCAATCTTTCTCTAACCTATTTGAACTTAAAGTTTGGAGCCAGAACTATGACTCTAACTTTTTTGACCTGTAGTATTAAGTACAGTGCTCTTCATGAAGTTGATGATGAATACTTATTTTAAAAGAAATTGACCAATTAAGATTAAATTTACCAATTGACTAAATTTCTACACAGTGGACTTGGTAGAAATAGCTTTAAGTGCTTAAGGTTTAAAGGAAACAGTATTTTTTGGCTTATGTTTGAGGTTTTAGCTGAGGGTTTGATTTCCACTTTTGGATAAAACTCCATTAGGTATTCAAATGCACCTCTGGAAGCTTTTGGAGAGAGAAATTTTTCTCAGACTTGCTTCTTAAGGGTGAATACAGCACTTAAGGCTTTTAGAACATAGAGGAAAAAGGGAACAAACTCCTAGGGGAATGACCAGGGAATTGTTCAGCAAGCCTCACTCCACTTTTTCCTATATCTCAGTAAATCTATCCATGGGAGTGCCTCTCCTTGGAACTAAGTGGAAAAAACTAGAGGCAGAAGGCACCACCTCATTTCCACCAGAAGTAAGAAAAGCCAGTCTCTCCTATGAATATCATGTAAGCAGAAAAAACTATAATTTGATCTTCAATTCAAGAAGTAAATCTGTTTCTAATTCATGTGGGGAAGAATACATATGGCTTTTTTTAACTAATGTTTTTTTTTTAACTAATGTTTTTTCCAAATTTTGTTTTCTTTTTTTGAGTACTACTTTGGCCTTATACAAAATAGATGTCATTTAACACTCATAATAAGCAGCTTATGAAGTAGGAATTATTTTCATCATATTACAAACAAGAATTTTGGTAGCTAGAAATCATCAGTTAGTAGTAATAGTTATAGTTTCTGATTATTATTATTAACCAGATGTTTATACCTATAGTAAATGTGTCAAGATTCTTCAGAGTAACAGAACCAATGTATCATTCAGATGAGATAGAGATAGATATGCAGTAGCCTAGCCAGGTTAACACATATAAATTACCATCATAACAAACACATAATTTATAGTCTAAACTGGGAAATAAATAATTCTTGTGAGAATAAATAACAATAATTAGTCATTGATAAATATGCCAAGACTTCAGATATGAACAGGAAATTTCTTGGGTAGATCAGAACTAGTGGTCATCCTATTTATAGCTAAAAATGAAGTTTCCTAATCACCATGCACAATCTGACTGTCTATCCCTTCTATTTTTACCTCAAAACTCATTATATTTTATAATGTTCTAGACTAATACAGCAAATCATGTTTTATAGTTTTTCCGCTGTATAACCTGGATGAGTTAGAAGTTATTTTTTATTCTATTTTTCAGGTAATCGAATGATAGAGTAATTTCTCACTATTACAATTAACCTGTCACAAGAGTGTTGTAGGGACCGCCAAATAATATACTCTGCCCAGGAAACTTTCCTATCTCATTTGAAAAAATCTTTTTTTCCCTTTTTTAAAAAGAATTAGTATTATAATTTTATTTTTTCAGGGTAAAATTTGGAAATAACTGCATTCGTTTTTCTGGTATTTATTTAGTTTTTATTCATACACAGTAATTGTACATATTTATAGGGTGCATGTGATATTTTGATACATGCATACAATGTATAATAATCAACTCTGGTAATTGGGAATCCATCATCTCAAATATTTACCTTTTCTTTGTGTTGGGAGCATTCCAAATATTCTCTTCTAGCTACCTTGACATAAACAGTAAGTTATCGTTAGCTATAGTAACTGCACTGTGTTATCAAACATTGGAACTTATTCCTTCTATCTAACTATATTCTTGTACCTATTGAACAACTTCTCTTCTCCACCTCTTTCCTCCTACTCTGCCCAACCTCTGGTAACCACCATTTCACTCTCTACCTCTATGAGATCAACATTTTTAGTTTCTACATGTGAGTTAGAATATGCAATATTTATCTTTCTGTACCTGGCTTATCTCACTTACCATAATATCCTACATTCCATCTATGTTGCTGCAACATGACAGAATTTTAGATATCTTAGATAGAAGATGTATAGTTATTTATCTCATTGCAGAGCTTTGGCAATAGATTTACAAAAATAAAGAATGCCAGAGATTATCAGGTGAAAAAGGGCATACTCAACAACTACAACCATGAGGACTGACAAAGCTAGAGGGAAATCTCCAGAGACCTTTTTCTTCTGAGTGACTGATTTAAGCTTACATCAGTCCTGGGAGAAAACAATGTCTAATGACTGGTGGCATTTGAAATGTTCTGAGTTGAAGTTTTTATTCCATCCTCTGAAAAATAGCCAATAGATGCAGAATTGAACAATGTTTGTCACTATTTCAGGAAAAAGAGTCAAATTGTAAATGAATTCAGAAGAGCATTACAAAGTCTTAACATTAACCCAAACCAGGGTTAGCAGCCTGATTTTGGAGAATGAGCAAAGCACTGAACTCAGTAGATCTGGATTTAAGTACTGGTTGTGTCAATAATTGCTTATGTGACTTCGGGATTTAATTTTCACCTCCTATTAAATGAGTTTATTCAACAGCAATCTTTTCTTTTAAATTCTAAAGTTAATATACACCAATTACTGAAAAACTTGAAAATATATTAATAAGTATCAA
>NW_012152285.1:244545-260269 GCF_000956105.1 Propithecus coquereli | reverse complement strand
AGATTGCAGAATAAGGGAGGCAGCTTCAGAACTTCCCATCCCACGGTAGACTGCCTCTTTTAAGCGAGATAGAAAATCAATATAGGGCTCCGTGGGACCCTGCAAGGTCTTTACAAAGGATGGCATAGACCGACCTGAGGTTTCAATTTTTCTCCATGCTTTGAGAAAAATCAACCTTACCTGCGTTAAGGCTGGGTCCTCCATGGCCGCCTGCGCGACCAGGGTAGAATATTGTCCCGACCCCGTAAGCTCCTCCTCCGTGGGACCCGGAGTTTGCTGGTGTGCATTGAGTCCTGTTTGAATTCTAGCTTCTTCTACCCACCAGCTGTGTAATTGCAACCATTGGGGGCCTTCTAAGGCTGTTTTACCAATATTCTCCCAGTCCAAGGGTATAAGAATGTTCTCACTGGAAAAGGCGTCCAGAAGACCATGAGCGAAAGGGGACTGTGGACCATAAGCTTGAACGGCCTGTTTCAAATCCTTCAGGAATTTATACTGAAGGGCATGATAAGTAACACGCTGTCCCCCGTTCGGGTACTGTGGATCAACACCAGGGCCAAAAGGCTGCCATACTATAGGGAAAACGAAAGTAGTTCCAGCCTGAAGGAGAACTGCAGCGGCGGCGGCAGCAAAGAGACAGGATAAGCCGTAGTGCTGTCAGAGCTGTGGAGGTAGTGATAAGAGACAGTAAACATTTCTTTGATGAGGCAATAAATTCTGCTATTTCAGTGTTAGGGGATAGAGAGTTAACCCCTTCCTGACTATCTATTAGAGGAGTCACTTCTGGGATCTCCTCGGGGGGAGGAGAATCCAGCTCCTCCCCATTCTGTGATTCAGCTTTCTCCGAGTCTGTTTCCAGTAACTGCAGTGCTTAACAGTTCAACTTTTAAGTTAGCCGTGTTGCCTCCTTGATGGGCTACACGACAGGCTTTAATAACCTGTTACCAGCTGCATAATTTTAACTGAACCTGGGACTGAAACTGAAACCAATTGCAGTGCTGCTGCACTAAGTCAAACAATTGCTTTAAAGTAGTATCTTTAACTTCCACTCCTACTGAGTGTGAAAGTCCCTGGACTAACTTTCGGTATTCTCGTTCCGCAGCTGAAGGGGAATTCCCCATAATGCCGGAGGTCCTCTGTTGGGTGCCACTTACCTTATGCCAAAGAGGTACCCCTCCGGTTCCACGGCCTGGAGTGACGCAACCCTGCTCACTGCGCCACTTGACGTGGCCCGGCTTCAGACCGAGGAATGAACACAGAGACATAAAGACACAGACACATGGCTGCAGCCCATACAAAAAGACACAGACACCACAAGACAGTACGAGGCTGCAGCGAAAAGCTTTCGCTGAAGCTGTTTATTTATAATACAGGTTCTTTGGCAACTGTCCCACTGCAAGTTCTTTGTTCCCACACTGTCCCGACTCAACACATCCCAGTTCCTTGTTGTTTCATCTCTGGCAAACAGATGTTTGCATCTCAATTCCCTAGCCCCTCCTGTTTGCAGAGAGAGGACGCTCTGGACTTGCATGCAAGGTCACAGACATATTCTTGAGAGAAATAACAAGGAAACTTTCCCAGACAAAGGTGTCCTCTACAAAAATTCTTTCATATTAATGTTAGGCAGTGGTTTTTATTATTCAAGAATAGAGAGTTATTAGATCAAAGGACTTCACTTAATTAGAGTGAACATTTGGAGAAAGCTTAAATTCTGAGCTATGTTTGTCATCTTTTTGAAGATTCAGAAGTTATGGAAGAATTGGACAAGATTAATTGAAATATTGCCAAGAAAGCTCTAGATTTAGCTTTCTGAGAACAATCAACTGGAGAGATCATCTCTGCAGAGATCATCATTGGGAAGACATTATTTTATTAAAAAAGAAAAGAAAAGAAAATCTAAAGAAGAAAAAATATGAATGGTTAGGTTTTTAGAAAGCGTATATATTGTATTGGGCTGTCAGGTTTGTTTCATTAAACTGGCTGTTTGTACTACCTACAGGCATTTTTAATGATTTGCAGTAAACAATTTCTGATATCTCCAATGTTAAGCAAACATTTGCCGAGGTGTGATTTTCATTGGGTATTTTAGAGACAAAAAATCATTGGAACATCTCTACTCTGACTACATCCCTCTGAGTTGAAATTTTAAAGCATCATGTCTACCATAGTCTACCAAAAACCTATATTTAACTGTCATTTTAGGAAATGTAAGTCTGCATTCTCCAAATTTGTCACTAGATGGAAGAAGAGCACTTTGGTTAGATTCTAGCGTAGGCATTTTAATTGGTGAATTTCCAATATAGATAGCATTTAGTTAGATTCCATTAGAGGTATTCATTTGGTGAGATTCTAGTTTGGGTTGTTTAAGCCACTGGCAAATTTCATTAATGCTCAAAATGTTTAGAACATCTCTCAATGCATGGAGCTATAGAAATTTGCAGAGCCTCCTCCTTAGGGTTACAGGGTTATGCTGAGGAGTGGCCATTGCTTTTGAAACTAGTTCGTCAGTATGCACTTGGAGCTGTCCCAGATCAGAAAGATGACCCGCTGCACAGGGAGCCCATGTGGGGCCCCACTGTTCTGATGACTGACAGTTTCACTCGGATGCCTAAGCTTGTATTAGTAGACACATTTTTCAGGCTGGGTAGAGGCTTATCCCACTGGAAGGGAAGGAGTGTCTGGTTACCAGAATCCTTCTGAAGGAACTCACTTCAAGATAGGTTCCTACCAGGAGCTGCTAGCCCAGGACAGGGCCTTCGCTGAGCTCCTGTGCACATATGCCAGCACAGAGCCGGAACAAGTCCCAGAGGATGACAGGATGATGAGCATCAGCAGTATCAGAGGCCACGCAGATGGAGAAGGGCATGCTGGTGATGGATGCCATGGGCAGGCAGCTGCAGAGACAGCTCTGCAGCTCCTCCTCCTACATCAAGGATATTAGCAGGCACCGAAACAGCATGGCCGAGCTACAGAAAGCTGGAGCCAAGAAGGAAGGGACCTGGAAGCTGCTATGGAGCCCTGGGCATTTTGTATGTGTGATAATAGACCCTCCTTTGTAGTGGAGATAACCCAGTAAGTAAAGTCCTACATCTGGAATGGAAATTGCATGCATCTTGGAATTGGTTCAAGAAACCCATCTAAATTAAAGTACAATAGGATATTGCCACTTGCCCTCCTCCAGATAAGGGTTGCCCCTAAAAGTAGTCTTAAGGTAAGCCCCTGCAGAATAGTTTATGAGAGACCCTTCCTAGCACCCTGAGGTGAGTATGATAATATTAATATAATCATGAGTAAAATAAAACAAACAAAAAAAAACAGAGTAAAACAGTATGCCAAATGAGTGGGTCAGATACTAATCACTATATATGAGTTTGCCTCTTTCAGGTCCCTGCCTCAGTTGGAAGCAGAGAAGTGGAAACGACCCTATGAAGTGCCTCTAACATCTCACACCTAGTGGAAATTGTCAGAAGTAAAACCTTGGGTCCATTATACCAAACTAAAGAGGTGTTCCATGGAAGAAGAGGACCCAAGACCCCATTGGAAGGGCCAGCCTTTAGGTGATATAAAGTATCTGTTTAAGAAAAAGGGAAAAATTAAAATGTTGGTCTTGTTGCTAATCTTTCTTTGGTTATTTGTCTTTCTATAGGATGGAGAGACAATTCCTTAGTGAGGATTTCCCCAGGCTATTGCCCCTTCTGCTGATCTGTCTTGCTGCTGGGTTTGTTATCCTAAACCTTTTTCAATGCAACTATGAATCTGAATCTGAATCTGAATCTCTCAGACTGCCTACAGGGTGCAACTAATAGTCCCACACTCTAAGGTCCCATATTCCTGTCTTAGCCAGTCCTGTATTAGACATTATTTGCAACGTGATAGGAAGGACCCATAGTACCAAGTGGGGTAAAATCCTGCATTTCACCTTTTCAATCCTCACAGTTGTAGTTGTTGAGTGTGCCCGTTTTCACCCGGTAATTTCTTGTGTTCTTTATTTTTGTAACTCTATTGCAAAAGCTTTACAATGACATAAATAAGCATAAAACTTCTATCTAAAATATCGCCCCAATTCAGGAGGAAGTAGCTCAGTGACTACATTGCCCCTCCTCCCATAGATATGGAAGGGTAAAATTGACAGTGGGGAATGTCAGAGGGAACAGCCTGAAAAAAAGGGCAACATGTTTCTGTCTTTTTACAACTTCCCCCACTCTTTTTGGGAATTAAAACCTGCATCTCTGCCTCTGGCCAATCGTCAGGAGAGACAGGGAGTGTCCCTTGTTCTTTGTACCACAGGAATGGTTTAACGGAACTGTTTGGGCAGAGGTCCTGGTGGAGGTCTGGGGCAGAGGTCACAGGATTGTCTTCTCCAGAGATGGGACAGATCAGCATATAGTTAAACAGTAAACAGCCTGAAGCTGAAAACCCTCCCTTTAAAAGCTCTGTATTTCTGCTTATGATTAGGACAATGGCATTTTAAGATGTGAGTCTCAATCCTCCTCATTTGCTGGCAAGTTAATAAAACTCCTCTTTTCTTCTGCTCAAACCGCTTGTCCTTGTTCTTGTGATGTGGCCTCCGGGACAAGTGCTAAACTTTCGGTAACACTGTTTAGCATCCTTTCCTTTCAACTTGAAGAACTTCCTTTAGCATTTCTTGTAAGCATGTCTAGCAGTGATGAACTCTTTTATGTTTTGCCTGCCTGGGACGGTCTTTATTTTTCATTCATTTTTGAAGGACAGTCTTTTCAGATACAATATTCCATGCTGACATTTATTTTTCTTTCAACACTTTTAATATATCACCCCATTCCCTTCTGGCCAGCAAAGTTTCTGCTAAAATTTTCACTAATAGTCTTATGGGAATGTATGTGACACATTGCTTTTCTCTTGATGCTTTCAAAATTCTTTCTTTGTTTTTGACTTTTGCCAATTTATGTGTCTTGATGTGGATTTATCTTATTTTGATATATTTTGGGTTCTTGGATCCAGGTTTCCATTTCCTTTCCAGATTTAGGAAGTTTTCTATCACCATTTCTTTCAATAAGGTTTCTTGTTCTTTCTAACCCTCTTCTCCTTCTGAGATTCTCATAATACATTTATTGGTTTGTTTGATTGTAACTCATAATTCTGATATGCTTTCTCCACTCTTTTTTATTCTTTTTTTCTTTTTTCTCCCCAAACGAATTATTAGCAGTGACCTATCTTTGAGTTTTCTGATCTTTTCTGCTTGATCTAGTCTCTTATTGAACCCTTCCTGTAAATTTTTCGAGTAAATTTTTTGGATTCTTCAGCCCCATGATTTGTGTTTGGTACTTTGTTATATTTTATGTCTCTGTTGAAATTCTCTTTTGTTTATGCATTGTTCTTTTGACCTCAGTGAACATCTTTTTGGGAGTTATTTTCATTGTCTGCAAGGTAAATCATATAACTTTGTTTCATTAGCTTTGTTTCGAAATATTTCTCTTGTTCCTTTGTTTGGAACACATTTGCCTAATTCTTCATTTCCCTTGACTCTCTGTGTCAGTGTCTGTGAATTAGACAAAGTAGGCACCTTTCCCAGTCTTTACAAATTGGTTATGTACAGAAGACTCCATCTATCAGTCTAGCCAGAGATCCTGGGACCTCTACCAACTTTTTCCCTCCCCAAGAAACAGCATGTAGCTGTGGTTTTTGTTTGTTCACTCTGTTTTGAGCTGTGGGGGGAGAATCTATGATGTCTAACAATCCACATTGCTATTGTCCCCAGGGCAACCAAACTGTGCCAGACTCATTGGACCTTCAGGACTAGTGAGACAAATGCTAATTCTTTGAATGGCCCTGGAGATTTTGAAGTGCTGGACACACGGATCAACCCTTTCCCTCCCAAAGGGGATTCTAAGAGCTGGGATTTTTTTATCTGCTCACTCTGTGCTGAGCCAGGAAAGGAATCATTAGCATCTACCAGGCTAAGTCACTGCCTTCCTTCTCCGGTAGGCAGCTAGAATGTGTCAGATTCATCAGAGATTCAAGTCTGGCAAGACAGGATCCAGCAGTCTGGGGAGCCCTCTCAGAAAAGCTGAAGTGCTAGACGTTTGAACCAACTCCTTTCCTCCTGTAGGTAAGTCTGGGGGCTAGAGGGTCTCTTCCTGCCCATATGGCACTGTACCAGGGCAGTATCTCCTCCATGAAGATGTCCTGAATATCCTATATCCCAAGTGACTTTGGTTGAATCTGAATTTGCATTCTCCCTGGGTTCAGGGATCTATCAATTAATTTCTGATATCTCACAAAAAAAATTTGTCAATGAATTTCTGCTGAATTTGTGCATTTGTGGAGGGAAGAAGAGTCTGGGGCTTCCTTTTCTGCCGTCTTGCTGATATCATTCTTCATTGATTTTACTACTGCATTTTATATTATTTAATAGTGTACATCTGCTAGATTCATTTATTTATGCATTTTCTAGTCATGAAAAACTGAATTGCATCAAACTCTTTGTTATCACAAACAATGTCTTGATGAGTGTCTTTTTGTCTATGGCTACCTTTATGTATACTTTTCAGGGTATTTTCAAGACTTTATTCCCAGAAGAGAGTTCATTGAATCATTGTGTGTGTGAATCCTGAATTTCCATACTTTCCAAAGTAGCCTTACCAATACATTCACATTCCTGCTAGCAAAACTTTATGTCTTACCTCTGTGTATCCTAGCCAATGCTTTGTGCTATGCTTTTTTCTAATATTTGCCATTCATCTCCATTGAATGGAGATGAGGATCCTATTGGGAAGAAAAGAGAAACATTTTATTATCTAAATTTTCCTTAAACTGAATTACCTATAATTTTCCTCCAAGTTAGTAAATGAAAACTTTTTTAAAAATGACATAAATCATAGTATTCCTCATGTTACTGCTGGTTTATGTATATCCTGATTACTTATGTAAAGGGATCAGAAATTATATAACACATGTGTCATTTTAAATTTGAATCACCAAAATAAAATATCAGAGGGAAGAAACTCTCACAGAACATTATACATTTGGAAAAAATGTATTTAGATATTTCTCCTGCTTTGATAAGTGTATTTTAATGTAGAACACTCATTTATGACATTTAGGAAAAATGTTCTGATCTTCTTTAATTGCATTTTTCATATCCTCTGAATAACTTAAAAATCTTCAAGATTTTGAAATTAAGAAGCTTCTTGTCACAACCCAATAATTATATATTATCAATGTTTAGGCTTAATACTTTGGAAGATCTCTCATGCCACTTTCAACAAGGTTTCACCCACTCATGACTTATTCAATGAGGTCAAGAGTGTTAGCCTGCAAACCACTGGAAGGGATCCAGAGTGAAAATTCAGTAACAGTAATTTTTCTACAGAAATATAATTGAACGCACAAAGGTTATATTAGATCAGAAGTAGGTTTATGTTCAGTGGGGCTAGAAAAGGATTAAAATGTGCACTGAAGATAATTAGCACGGTGTGAAAATATGACACCTAATTTCCCATACGAAAAAGTAACTGTTTTCAAACCACCCCACACATGATTAATGTTTGTAGATGACAGTGTTCTATTATAGCATGTTAAAAAATTTAAAGATAGAATAATAACAAAAGAAGAGCTTTGGCAAAGTCTCTATGATGATTTTCATTATACTCTGAGATAAAAGCTCCAGAAAATACAATTAATGTTTCCTAAGTTGACGTGGCAGAGATTTAAGAAAATGGAAATCAAAGTGAAGTGAGTCAACGAAACTTTTTAGCTAAATGAAGTCTTTCTAAAACTAGTTAATTTTATTGATATATGTATTTTTTGCCTGAAATCATAATCATTATTTGGATTGATGTTTACAATGAATATGAGATTATTTATTCACTCATTAAAAAGTATTTAACTCAGAGTTGCTATGGGCAAGTGTGTGTGTGTGGTTTTTTAAAAATATATACAGATCCATGGAATGTATTTTGTGCCCTTAAAGAGCTTATGTGGTAGGTATTGATTTGTAGTTTGTAGCGAATAGTTCTGTTCTGTAACATTTTATAATAGTTCTCTTCCTTCTGGGACATGGTAGAATTGTACCGTTCTAGTTACACATGAGCAGTGGTGATGCCTGTCACCTCTACTGGCAGCTTATATACTTCCATGTGTGTTTTACCACTTTCTCTCCTCTACTATATTTAATGATATTATAGGTCTAGGGACACCAACAATCTGAGTTTCTAAGTGAGCCACATCATCAAACATGTCCTCCTTCTGATCAAAGGAAAATCAAGTTCCTTAAGTCCATCCTGACCAATGATGGTTATATTACTAATGACAACATTTACTTATTTATTCACTCAAAACTATTTTTTGAGTATCTTATTAAAACAACCATACTAAGTGCACTAAATAACAGAGATATTTGTATAAAGTTGGATTGGATACAGTTCTTATCTTCAAGTTGATGACTGGCTAATAGTGGCAGACAGAGAAGTAAACAGTAAAGTTGTAGGTTCTCTGTTAACAATCAGTATGTTGCATGGCATGTAAACATGACCTAAGTGATCAGCTTTAAATAGTTGGAAGGAAATGATCAAAAAAATGATGCTTCAGCTAAAACCTTGAGTGTGGGTAGAATTCCTCCATAGGATTTAGTAGGAGGGAAGAATATAGAATGGATGGCATTGCAGATGAAAGCAGCTCCATCAGCAAAGGCAAGACTCATAAAAAGCTCATGAATCCAAAAATAATGATATAATTGCAGAAAGAGGAATGAAAACTTAAAAGATATTTTAAGTTATGGTGAGGAAATTTAACTGTATGCTATGAGTCATGTGGATGCTCTGAAAGATTAAAATCTAAAAGCAGGAGGGTAATTTAGATGCAGGATGAGATTTGTACTTAAGGAAGACCACTCTAACATCAATAAAAATTAGGGTTAAGTTAGGCAGAATGAGGTTCAGGAAACTGTCCTCAGAGTATGTTATCAAGTAAGAAAGTCAGAGTAGGAAAGCAGAAGAGCGAGAAAGTAATTGTGAAGAGAGAGCATGTAAAGATGATGTTAAGAAGGCAAAACCCACATAAAAATGATAGTTCATTTCTATCAAACACTTAATCTGTTCCAGGCACTGTGCTAACTTCTTTACAAGAATTTTTATACCTAATCTTTATAATAGAATTAAGCTTATGTGATAGGTAACCTCTATGAGGTACAGAGAGGTGAAGGAACTGCCAAAATTTCATAATTAGAAGTGGTAGTCCAGGGATTGGGCACAGGCAGTTTGACCTCAGGCCACATTCTCCTAAACTCTAGACTATATGTACTGCCTCTCCACACATGACAGGGCTTCATGGTTCATTGTTTAATAGTATTGTGTAATAATTAGCATAAAAAGATTCAGACAATATGACAGTTCAGGAAAAAAATAACTACAAAGATTTTTAAAAGGGCTTCATTAGAGAGGTGGTAATTGAAATAGGTCTTGACAAACGGCTAAGATTTCAATAAGTAAAATTGGTGACAAGTTCATTCAGATGAGATTAAATGTATAAAATGAAGAACTCGTGGAGTTTCTGTAGTAGGTGGGGAAGGAGTTTTGTAATGAGTGGAAAAGGAAAATATTACAATTATCAAAGAATTTTTTACAGAAACAAATAATAGATATTCAACAGCTATCTGCTCATTGTAGTTATAAAAAATAAGGCTAGTGTAGTACATTTAGATCAGATCATAAAAGGCTTTAAAAGCTAACTTAATTAGGTAGTCCTTGCAAGTTTGGGCACTGAAGAGAAAAATCATACATTACTGTCCTTTAGGCAGATAAGTCTGAAAGCAGAGGGGAGAATGGTGATTGCAAACTCAATTAGAAATTTATTCCAGTAGGTTAGAGAAGATACAATTGGACCCTGAAGAACTAGTGATGAGGAGTAAAGAAACTGAAGAATTTGGTACACAGGTACATATAAACTTTACTGTATGTGATAAACTTCAAAAAACAATCTAGTTATAAGATAAAGCTATTATATTCCTGCTGATAAAATGTACTGAGAAAGAGACAATAGTTTGTAGTATTCCTACCCAAAATGCATAATTTTACTTGAGTCATGAGAAGAATAAAAAAAAATGCAAGTTCAGTGATATTCTGCAAAATAACTCAGCTGTATTCTTCAAAAATGCCGAGGTCAGAGAAAGTAACATCACCAATCTGGCTTCACTCCTACCCAACCAGAAGATGAAAAACAAAAACAAACAACAACAACAGAAAACCATCTAGTGCCAAGATTATCACCACCAACATTCTAGAACTCAAAACTGAGTTCACCGATATCCTGGATCCCAAAACCCTAAGGTCACAGAGAAGTGAAAAACTGTAAACAGAAGAAAGGAGAAACGGACTTCTCTGTCTATGACACGTGTTCTTCAAACAGTAAGGCACTGCATAGAAAAGTCCCCAGACTCAAGGAAGGTTTCTGTGCTGGAAAAGGTGATTTTGAGGTGGGCAGCTGGCTTTCCCATCATCTTGAGTTTGAAAGCTATTTCTGCCACAGCCCACAGGGAGTATCATAATTCCCTGTTGGGAGAGGGAACCCTGAGGACAGCTGAAGACAGACAGCAGAGGTTGCCAGCAGCACCAGTGCAAAACTCAGGGGCTGTTGTCCAACTCAGACTAAGAAGAAGCAGTTCAGCAGCACCTGAACTGTAGGAAGCAAGCTCCACAGGCAAGATCCACAGGCCCTCTGGGCACAAACCCCTCTCCAGCCTCCCCATGCAGCTAGGGAAATTCCTTTGGGACCCCTCCAGTTGGAAAATGGAGTATCTGAGTTCAAATGAATGAGGAATCTGATGCAAATTTTCTGTAATAGATATTATTATTAGCTAATGAGAGCTGACATTTATTGGACCCTTTAATATGTGCCACCCATTGTCTAAATCCTTTTTAAAAATTACTTTAAGCTTCATAACAAATTTATGAGTTGGTATTATTTTCTCATTTAAAAAATAGGAAATGAGAATCATAAAGATTAAATAACTTGCTACTATCACTCAGCTTTTACACGGAGCAAGAATTCAAGGCAGTCGGTGTAATTACACAATCGCGACTCATCTGCCAGTACTAATATGCCTGAATTAAAGGTGACAAGGGGAAATCTAGCCTTCCATTCTTCAGATCTCATAGAGAGAGTTCAATCTCTGTATTTTCTCAAAGTTAATACTTGAAAGAGTTTTCATCATGTGTGAGTAAAGCTCAATCTCATTTGGTTTCCACTATACCAATTTATAAGATACTTGTTCAGTGTGGTATAGAGTTAGAAATAAATCTTGATTTGCAGAATTTTCCATGAGGGATGGTATATTTATGACTGAACTTATGACTGAAATTACACCGAATCACTATGCATATGTTGCATGTCATTTACATAAATGAAATAAAAAGATATATAGTGGTTCTATTAATACATTGGAGCCTATTTTTGTCTCCACTATAGCTTGATTTTCCTCATTTAGTCTAGCCAAAGATGTTATTTCAGTCTTGTTAGAATACAATCTTTGTGTCCTACACAGATTTAGATTTTACATGTGTAATTGCTCAGAGAATGGATTTTCATGCACATTGAGTATTTTACGATGATTTCTCTACAAGTCTTTCTTTCTTCCTTAATATGACCTCTGGCAGCATTAACTTAAAATATCATTGTTTAATAATTAAATTCATTGACTATATCATGTACTCATACCTTGCAATATGTTTGCTGCAGGTGCCTGAGAATGGTTTTTCATTTTCTCACATTTCTGTAATTTTGCATGAGGAGGAATCATTAGAAATGTTTGGCTTTGGCAAGGCTATGTTGACATAAAAGTTACTGTTTCTAGGTAATCCTAGGTGTATAGCTAACCCTTGCTGCAAGATTTTAGAACCTGAGGTTTTTCAGTTTAGCTATGTCATATCTGTTATGGTGTTAGATATTCTAGCATGAACTACAGCAAGGATAAAAAATAGACCCCAAACTAGCCACTTAGACATGACTGCCTAGTCTGTGCTCAACAGGAAACAAGAGTGTCAGGTTCCATTGTGATGGGATTCCAGGATTCTGAAGGTCAAGGGGGAACAAGAGTATTTTCCGTGTCTAGTAGAATATTAGAAGAACTGATAATTTAGAAAAGGAAATTTCAATGTTTTATATGTATTATATTAATATACAGCTTTCTAGCTATTTTATAATGTTCAACAGGACTTAAAAGTTACAAGTTAAAACTGGTTAACCTTGCAACACACTGTTTGAGATGTGAGTTTAAAAATAACAACAAAAAATCCTACTGTTCTGGGAAAAAGTAAATCAAAGAAACATGGAGTCAAGTGTTGGGGTCAGACTCTAAATTGTTCTTGCAGCCTTTAGTAGGCAGGAAGCCAAAACCAATTATGATCTGAGTGAGGGACATGTCAATCCTTCAGCCACAGCTGGTGAGCTGAACATACTGCCTTGCAACTTCCAAATCCAGAAAAAGAAAGGAAGAAAGGCCCAAGTTGACAAGCATGAGGAAATCTCCACCAACCTTGAAGAAGCAGAAGTGTTACCATTTTTCTTTTTTCTGTTGTTGATTTACTCTTCCCTAAGCTCCCTCATCTCTTTTTCCCATAGGTCAACCCATCAACACTGATACTGGGTCTTGCTACAATATGACAAAGTTATTCCATTTTCAAAATGTGACAGATAGCATATTGTTCAATTTGAACCAAACCAGCAGTGACATTGCTGCCTCTCCAGTGGAAATCTTTACTGTAATTCATAGAAAAACAGCATAAGAAACTCAGTATTTTTTTTCTTATTTTGAAACAAAATAAAACATCAAATCTGATTAATTCTCTCAATTCAGAAATACTACCCTCAGTGAACTCAACAATAAGCTGTAACTGGGAGCTTCCAGTTACAGGAAAGTGGAAAATAAACAACTTTTTCATTATTAAAAGTACCCTAAAGGAAGTTTTGGTCTTAAAGCTGAGACCAATCTTTCATGGAACATGAAGGTTAGATACTATTAATATCTTGGCTCAAATTGTTTGCTTTGAAGTCAGTTTACTTCAGTGGCATGTTTTATATAACTTTATCCATTATCATAAAAAAGCCTGGGTTTGAATCCCAATTATACGACATTGGGTTGTCCCTTAATCTCTTCAAGTCTCAATGTACTTCATAAGGGTGTTGTGAGGCTCAGAACAGTTTATGTATATAAAATAATAGAATATAATCAATATAGCTTGGTGTTTACATAGGCTTTACAATCAGATAGACTTGGCTTTGAACCCCAACTTCATCTTTTACTAGCTGTGTGGCCTTGAACAATTCTTAATATCTTAAAAACTTTAGTTTCTTTGTCTACAAAGTGAGGAAAACGATTACCCACCCCATTAGCTGTTGTGAGTTCACAGATGCTATCAAAATCTCACAGGCATGCAAAGTAGTATTATTCAGCATTCCCTCCTATGTCACTGCACAACCTTGGTAATGCCCAGCCTTACCATAAGATATCTTGCTCTCTCAATCCTTTCTGTCCACTGACCTTCTGGAAAAGTCTTTTTTTTTCATTGCTTATTGTCTTTTCATGAATTTTTGTTGACTCCTTTATGTCTGACACATCAAGTCTAAGCTTTCAGAGATAAAATCATGCACTTGTGCATGTACTTGTTTAGTAGTCATGGAATCAGCCTGAGATGAAATATTGGCTCCATCACAAATTAGTTACTGAAACCATCTGATATTTGAACAAGTTTCTTAATCTTTCTGCATCTCAGTTTTTTTCTTTTGTAAAAGGATGATAATATAACCTTTTCCTTATAAGTTTTTGCTCATAGGAAACAAGATACTAATAGAGCATTTGACACAAATCTGGTCCATAGTAAATGTTAAGTAAAATTTAGCTAGCTTTTTCCTAATTGTGGGAAAACTCCAATTATTAGAAAGTTCTGAATGTTCTCAAATTCCTCCTATTCTAGCATCCACCTTTAATTTCATAATCAGCTTCTGCAGCAGTGATTATATCCACCTTTGACACTTTTTAAATTGGTGTGTCTTGGTAAAATTTCCTTAGAACCTCTACATATTTTGCTTTATCTATGAGTCAACAAATTATTTAACAAAATTTAAATAATCCTTATTTTAAAAATTAAAGATTTGCTCACAAACGTCTTGGATATTTTAAAAAGAAGATGATAGTATAAACATTTAGCTCCCAGATATGATGGCTTTTTGTTTCTCCAGATGTCACTAATAAATCTGAAGGTAAACACTAATGAAGAAAGAATAGATAATGAAAAAACGCTTCTAGAACAGAAATACTTTGTTATATGCTATCTGTGTCCTTCAACATCTTTGCTAGACTGTTATATTTGAAATCACTCAGCCTCATGAATTTGGAGGGGCCTAGGGAAGATTTTTTTACAGCAAAATGTAAAGAAATTTCACCAACTGTCTCTGTTTTTGTTTTTTTTTTTTGTTAGTTCATAGAAGGCCTGAACTGGAGATAATGTGTCTTTTATAGTAATTTTTCAATTTTCTCAAAATAGCACATTTTTAAGTGAAAATACAATTCTAACCTCTGAACGGCAACAACAATATGAAACAATGACTATAGCAACAACTGAGAACAAAGACTAAACTAAAGGGCCTGAGTTTTTTTCCTAAGGATTAGTTTTGTGAATATTGGATTTATTTTTTCTTTCGCAGCTCCCTTGAAGGATCATAAGAGTCTTTTTGCGGTAGCCAGCCTCCCAGAGATTCACTGTGAGTTTTGTTTGCATCCTCAGGTTCAAGCTCCTGTTTCTATGAGGAACAGCTGATTTAGTGTTTATGGGAAGCCATAAAATCTAGCTCATGTACCTGACACAGGCCCCTTTGTGGGGAATTAGTTTCTGGATAAACCTGTCCTCAGGCACTAACTCTCATGCAAGCAACTGAAAATAGAAACCTATGCAGCAACTCTGCAAACACTGTCTCCACCCCACCTTTCCAACTTGGGACTTCAATATTTGCGATGACCATTATTATTATTTAAATTCTAAGGCTCAGAGAATCCAGATGCCTTAACATCTGTAATAATAATGGTAAATTGTAACTATTTATATAGCACTTGTTGTGTGCCAATCACTGTATTAAACAGTCTATATTCACTCATTTCATACTCACCAGCAGTATGAGGTTAGTATTCTTCTTATTCCCCATTCTGTAGGTAATATGTACAGGGTAAATGACTTACCAAGGTTATATATGTATTTGAACCCCATCAGTCTAGCTCAGAAAGCTGATTCTTTGAAGCACGCTATACTGTGCTTCAAAGTACAGCAATCCGGCAATATGTTGGAATTTTCAATGAACTATGAATTTTGTCTTTGAATGTTCATAGCATTTTTAACATTGAATCTTTTTTCTAGTTTTTCTTTCTTTTCTATGTGAATAATTCTTCGAATTTTGTTTGGATCGTATGTCTAGGAATTTTTGAGTTGTGCTGAAGTGAAGCCCAATTCAGGAGTCAGAATTGTTTCCTGAAGTGTTTCTCTAGTACACTTGCTGCCTGAAAGATCAAAGGAGGTCACCTTTCCTGGCTTTGGTATCAAGGTGATATTGGCTTCGTAGAATGAGTTAGGAAGGATGCCATCTTTCTCAACATTGTGGAATAATTTCTGGAGTATAGGTGTGAGTTCATCTTTGAATGTTTGGTAGAACTCTGGAGTGTAGCCATCTGGTCCGGGGCTTTTACATTTTGGGAGGTTTTTGA
>NW_012152285.1:217174-234405 GCF_000956105.1 Propithecus coquereli | reverse complement strand
AAAAAAAAAAAAGATCAAAGGAGGTCAAATGTAAGTACTTTTTGGAAATCAATTGTATGTAAAGGTGAAGACAAAGTAGATAAACAGAGTTTTTGCAAGGAATTGTAGTGTGGAATCTTTAACTGTATCTGTGAAAAGAAAGCAAGTTTAGTAACATTATAGTCACTAACAAAATATTCCTTCCTTCATTCACTTTGTCATTCCACCACTTGTTTTCCATGCCCTATACCCAGATTACATAATTATACTGTAGCTCATAATTAAGTAGCTCTGTTATTTTGAGAGCTTTACTTAAGTCTTTAAGACTTTATAAAATAGAAATAATTGTTGCAACTTTTTAAAAGGGTCATTAGGGACATCCAATGGGAAAATACATATAAAGCACACAATATGCACTAAGGTACTAAAGCTAGTCTCCTCCTTCCTTATATTTTCCTCTTCTAAATTTATTTGTAACCTGCTCTATGATAAAAATTTTAAAGCATGGCTCACATTCATTATATCATTCCCCTAGTTAAAAGGCTTCCTTTATTTTTCTGATTTAAGTTTGAATTTTTCATTCTGTCTTTGTAAAACTTTAATAAATTCTTGCCACACGTCCAATACAAACACACACACACACATACACACACACACATGCACTTGTTTCCCATAATAGGTTGCATGTTCTTCCAAAGCACTCCCTTGTTGCATACCTCCAACACACAAGCTGAAACCTCTAAGCTCAACTCCCCTTCCCCATCCTTCTCAGCTTAAGAGATTTTTCCATCTACTTAAGATCCAGTGCACATACTCTTGCCACATGAAACATTTCATAATTCCTACAATGGCATTTTCCTCCCTGAATCCCTGCAACAATTTGTATGTATTGCTTTTATGGTAATTATGTTAGGTTGCCCTAAATTCTAGTGTTTTCAATGTTTCTGATCGCCATAACAAGAAGATGAGTTTCCTAAAGATATGTTGCTTACTCGGCTTTGAATGCTTTTTAGGGTCTGTCACAGTGTATGGCAAACTCTCTACATGCAATAAATACATGGTCAAATTGAGTTGCAAAGCTCACTTTGCTCATCCTCACGGAGCGTGTAATACAGATCATATAGCAGCGTGAAAGTCCTGTGATTGAGATTTTTTAGCTTCTTATTAAGGCCCATTTACTTTCTCTAACAGTTGGACAGGTAGTGGGATAATTAGGCTAATTTTCAAGTTGTGGGTTCAGCTGTATTTTTGAGTGGTTATCAATGCACTTTACTGTGGGTAAGTGTTCTGAAATTCCATTTGGTATTATATGTATAGTCAAATAAATGTTCATTGAAAGTAATGGAGAGAAGATAATGACTTTAATTTTCTTATTTTCCATAAGATACATTGTAAGTACAGCTATTGGTAGGTCAATCTGGTACATAGAAACATCATTTCTATATTTTTGACTATTGCACTAGAAGAAGATTCAAAGTCAAGTTACTTGTAAAATAGATTCAATTGTTATGTTTTATTAAAAACAAATAAGCAACAAATGAAACCAGGAACAACCCCGTGGGGCCTTTGTAGGTTTAATGAGCCCTTTAAATGGTAAGCATAAGGAGGCAAAGTGGTCAGAAAGTACTTTGTCAATTTACACCTTGTGGTTTAGTACCTTTATAACTGAATGAGTAAAATCTAGACATCAAAAAGTATGTTGTACTTATTTTTGAAGGAAAAAGAACAATAATAGATGGCATTAGTAAATGTGCCATTGCATATCTTCTTGTGTTTTACAGAGTTAAATCTTCAGTTTCAGACAAGGAGATTTAACTGCATTTTTAAAATTAACACACTATTGTCTAGGAAACTCTAGCTTGGTTAAATCAAACTGTAATTTAAATCTAAATTTCCAAAACCTATGATGTTATTACTTTCTGAAATTAGATAATTGTTTTCATAACCATAAAAATGTTTCTTTTCATAAGGTATTTGCAAACATATCTGACTGAACATTCTAGCATTAAATAAAATATAAGGAGGCATGTACTCTAGCATTCCAGATTTATCTACCAGCGAGAGATTTGCATTTTTTGAAAATATAGCCAATCCTCATTATTTGCAAATTCCACATTTGCAAGTTTGTCTAGTTAGTAAATGTATTTGTAACTTCAAAATCGATACACATGCTACTTTTGCAGTTGTTCATGGATATATGAGGAGTGGAGAAATATTTTAGTTGCCTTATGGGCACATTCTTAGCTGATGATGATGAACGAGGAAAAGTTCTGCCTTCTTGTTTTAGCTCTCATACTCTAAATAAGGGTTCTTTTCCTGGTTTATTTAGTGAGATTTTTTTTTTTATTTTTTGTGATTGTTGCTATTTAAAATATCCCCACAAGCATAATGCTGAAAGTGCTATCTGATATTCCTAAGTCCAAGAAGGCTATAATGTGCTTTACAGAAAAAAATATATTAGTATAGGCATGAGTTATAGTATCATTGGTTGTGAGTTCAATATTAATGAACAATATGTATTAAATTAAATGTATTTAAAAAACAAATATAAAACAAGACTATATATTGATAGGCTGATGAAAACATTGTGTATTTTACAACAGCTATGAAAATGGCTGATAATGTACGCAAACCTTCCTGTAATGCATAATAGATCATTATGCTGTATTAAGTCAAAAAGTGTTGACTAAGAATCTACAAAATTAATAATAATGTATTAAGCATTGTGAGCTATTAATATGTTTGGACATAGACTCTGCCCCGAAGCACTTTATAAACTAGTAGTGTACATACAATGAAAATAGCTAAAGAAAAAAGAGGTGATTTCAGTCAATATTTTCATGTTTGGTTGTTTGGAAACATTGGAGTAGATTACTGTATTTTTCCCTAATCATTGCCATGATTTAAATTAGCTAATTTTAATTAAGTTTTAGATCATTTTAAATTATATAATTCCGTAATGCAGGCTGACCACTATGACTTTCCAGTAAAATCCCAGAGCTTCTTAGCTTTTTAATGTGAAAGTCACTTCAGTTCACCACATAGTCTTCCTAGGTGGAGTCATTTCAAATACCTGAAACCTGGCTACCATTTGTGCTGTTCATTATGATTCATTTGAAATTGTATGCATCCTTCTTCAGCTCAATTCTCCAAATGCTGGGCACTCCACAGGACTTCTTTTGTTTAGTACCTTTAGACATGAAGTTGGCCTAACTAATGAATTTTGTGTCTTAACAATTGTCTAGCAAGGGGATAAGATGTCAGCCTCTTTTCTTAAAGGCAAGTCTCCAGGTGATGTGAGGAAGACATCCTCCCTCCTCTTGATCTCCCCTCACTGCCCCCCACACCTACCTATTCCCTGAGAGGGTAAGAGAAATGCAGATTCACTATGAAGCAGACAATATTCTTGCTAAAAATTTTTCTTCCAAAAAATCTTAGTTACTTCCACATAAAAGCTAAGGTAGGGTAAAGGGTAAAAAATTGCAAGAATGTTTTTAACTACCTCCTTGCTAGTCCTTTCTTTAAAAGTAGTGATTTTAGGGAATGTGGGGAGGAGAGATATGTAACCTCTTATTCTTGGATTTGATTTCTAGCAAATATACATAGACAACAGGAAAAGTCCCATTTTTATCAAGAATCTCAGTGTATATGAATAAGCTAACATTAATATTTTGGGAATGTAAATTGCTTCACTGTAAAAGTAAAATTATAACTATTTTTCTGTTCCTTGCAGACTTTTGTAAGCGGAAAGCTGATTCTTGATCTGTAGCAGAGTTCTGCCATTGCAGTTATGTAGAATGTGATGAAAATAAGCTCTGAGATAAAAAGTCATTTAGCACATTTGAGCCACTTGGCCTACAGCTGTGTTGGTCAAACATTTTCCAATATAATTAGGAGAATACAGGCTGAGTAAGAGAAGTACACGTACCCCTGACTATAGCAGGAGACATATCCTTCTTCCCTGAGGCACATATGATGCTAACTCCTGTCTTTGGATATCCAGCTATGCTTTCTTTTCCTGAAGGAAAAGAAAGGTGGCTACTCATTGAAGCCTTCTAAAGTCAGAGGAGATTATGTTGACGATATTGGTGCAGAGCTTAAATCTTCCAGTGTAAGGCTGAGATAGCAAGTTTGCCAACAGTTGACTTATGTCATTATGGGTTGATGAAATGCAAGGTACAGACTTGTGAACTATAATATGAAAGTTTCCTCAGACAGCTTATCTCAGACAAGGCAGAAAACTGTATTTCATCAGCACTTGAGGAAGGTAACCTGAGCTAATGGAGTTATATTTATCAAAAGAAAAAATATGGACAAAAAGTTTCATGTTTATCAAGGTAATTCTAATAGGACATTGTGGGGACTAGCTATTTTCCTTCTACTATTAGAATTAGTATGCTTCTTTTGCTATCCTTAGATGTTTTCTCAGAAGTAGTGTAAATAATTTTTTTGAAATAAACAATTCCTGCTATTCTAAAATTCTAGTTTGTGCCTTTAAGAAAGTGTAAATATAGAGGAAAAATGTAACACATCCTCTTTTATGATGATGGCCTCCAGCTAGTTTCAAAAGACATTTTTCGGTTCCACAGGATTTTTTCCTATTAGGATCCCAGTTTTTTTTTTTTCAGCATATTATGGGGGTACAGATGTTTAGGTTATGTATGTTGCCCTTGTCCCCCCTCCCCCCCCAAGTCCGAGCTTCAAGCGTGTCCATTCCCCGGAGAGTGCACATCGCACTCTTTGTGTATGCATGTACCCGTCCCCTCCTCCCTCCCCCCTCCCCTCTGCCTGATATCCAATAAATGTTATTCTTGTATGTGCACTTATGTGTTGATCCATTAATACCAATTTGATGGTGAGTACATGAGGTGCTTATTTTTCCATTCTTGGGATATTTCACTTAGTAGAATGTGTTCCAGCTCTATCCAGGAGAATACAAGTGGTGCTGTATCACCATTGTTTCTTAAAGCTGAATAGTACTCCATGGTATACATATACCACATTTTATTAATCCGCTCATGTATTGATGGACACTTGGGTTGTTTCCACATCTTTGCAGTTGTGAATTGTGCTACTATAAACATTTGGGTGCAGGTATCTTTTTTATAGAGTGTCTTTTGTTCTTTTCGGTAGATGTCCAGTAATGGGATTGCTGGATCAAATGGTAATTCTATTTGTATCTCTTTAAGATATCTCCATATTGCTTTCCATAGAGGTTGCACTAGTTTTCAGTCCCACCAACAGTGTATGAGTGTTCCTATCTCTCCGCATCCACGCCAGCATTTATTGTTTGGGACTTTTTGATAGAGGCCGGTCTCACTGGAGATAAGTCATATCTCATTGTGGTTTTGATTTGCATTTCCCTGATGCATACGTCACAATCTTAAGTTGTAACTCTAATTTTCTGAAGAACCTTTGGCTGTGGTGGAAATCATCATCATCATCATCATCATCATCATCATCATGGTTAACAACAACAGCAGGAGCAACTAATACTGAGTGCTTACTGTGTGCCAATTATTTGTTTAGCCACTTTACATGAATTAACTCATTTACGTCTTTACAACATTTTTTTCTATAGATATGACAGTTCTATTTTACTGATGGGAAAACTGTAAAATTCCTTTAGGGGTCATGGTTAGAATGTGCTGGTTAGGCCAGATATTAGGTCTGGATTGGATACTAGCTGTACAGCTATAGTAGCTATTCGTAGTCGCTACCATCATGCTCCCCACCACTTCACCATAAGGAGGGCACCACCATCTGCTGGTAGTCCATTTAGACTACTGTATCACAAGGCATGATATGTGTGTCAACATGTTTGTTCATATGTTCTGTGCCACCTCATGCCTGGCCTTCTCTTCACCCAAGGAGTAGCAGCAGGTATGTAAAGCAGACGCTTTTTGTAGAAATGTTAGGCTTGCCCACTGTGATAGCTGCACAAGAATCTCTCCAGACCTCCTTATGTTTTAGAAAGCAGCATGTGTAGACACAGCTTTGAAACAGGGAGCCTTCATCTTTATGTCTTCCAGTTCATTTTTCTCACCTAACAGTGTCATTATTGCCACTTCCCATTCTCCATCTGCCACTCCTGAATATCTCCATTATTTCCCCATGGGTTTGTGAAGCAGTATCACTCTCTTCTCATATCTTTTATTCTTTAAACTTATTTACAGAGGTAAAAAATTCAAGCTGTGTGCTTTTAATGCAGATGAAATCTGAAGGTTTTTGTTAGTTGGTTGGTTTTTGTTTGGTTTTGTTTTGTTCCATTCATACGTTCCCAAGAGAACAGATATTCTTCATTTAGTTAGGAAAAAAATTGTAAACATGGTTGAGTCTCATTGCATAAATCAGCAAATAGTTCATTTGGTCCCCAGAGGAAAACGAAGACTAACAAAAATTATAGACTCACCAAATAGTTATTTTCCTAAAGCAAGCAAGTAAACACATCACTATATCCCATTTCCCTTTTCAAGAGTACAGAAAATGTTTGAGGAACATAAATGTTCCTGGAAGCTTCAGGGTGATAGAAACTTAGTTACCGATGCTCCTATCCCTGCTTGGAGGCTCCATTTTTTTCACAGATCAGTGATTTCTAAAACATTTATTGTAATGAATTGTATATAGACGTTACTTATTCTACCTCCACAAAGCACTTCCATGTCAGTAAAACAGACAGTTGAGCACAATTAGTTTTCTGGCAGAACTGTAAATATAGTCTGTCCTTTCCTCTGGTGTCTTATTTCCACATTGCTTAAGCTCATCACAGAGGCAGCTCAATAGAAAATCATTTCTAGAATCTAGTTTTGTTTTTTTTTTTTTCCTGGAAGGTTGATAACTTCTCATTATGCTAATATTCTCAACTCAATTTGTATTTTGCTGAGTGCATTAATCATAAAGCAAGTTTGCAGTGGCTGAGTGGTTGATTTTTTTTTTTTTTTTACATTTTAGACCATGTATTTTGGTGTAAATGAAAAACTAGGGTTATTTCAATCTTGATAAGAAAATATTTTTAGAAAAAAATTTTGAAAGTAAGTATTTCTCAGTCTTTGCTCAGATTACTCTGTAAGAAAAGAGATATTAATCTGCTTGATAAAGGGTGATGCTCATATGGCTGTAGATTCTTCTAAAGGCTTCGCTTCTTCACACACTACAACTAGACCAATCAATGACTAATTTGTGGCTGGAGGCTACTAAAAATAATTAAAGATGAGTTCCAACAGAAGCATAATGAGTATGTTATTTCTCTTACCTAAAGTAAGAAGGTTTTAAAACATTATGAATTATGCAGATCTGTAATAGGACATTTGCCCATCCTTAGCAACAATAAGCCACTTTTGTGCTGATTGTTTCATTTACCTGTGCCAAAAGCTACCTCCTTATCTTAAACAATATATTCTTCTTTTCCTTCCTTTAAACGCTCTTGTTTGAACACAGAAAGATAACATTTCCTAGCCTCTATTGTAGCTATGCCTAGTAACTAGTAACTAGGCCTAGTAACTAGGTTCTGGCCAACACGATTTGGGCAATATTCACACTGCAAATATAAGCTTAATTTTTGCGTAAAAAATATTTTTGCCTGAATTTAGCCAAATACAGCATCTTTCAGTTTATGTTCTCTATAAATTGAACAAGACTTTTGTTTATTTGTTTTGCTTTGCTTTGAAAAGACTTGAAAAATTCTTGGGTTTCATAGGACAAGTGAACCACCAGAAATTGTATGCAATATTTTGATTTATACACACATTTTCGATTGAGTGGTTCTAAAACTTTCATCATAGGAGCTAACATCAGAATAATCAAACTTTATGAATTATGTTTTTTGCTACACAGGCACCTCCGTTAATCAGGAAAATTGGCTCAGCACCAACTTGTTGAAGCAAGAATTTACAGCAGTCCCCTGAAAAGAGCTGTGAATTTATGGAAATACAAAAGTAAATGATCAATGAGTATGTGATCAAACATTCCTAGTACAACTAAAAGTGTTGTAATGGATATGTTGGGGAGTGGATTCTGTAAAGTTTTGAGATGGGTAGCAGCAGAGAAAGAAAGACAAGCAGAGTGAAAAGGGCAAGCAATGAGGCTTTATTGGGGGAGGAGGAAAGAAAGTGCTCCCGGCAAAGTTCACTGGTCCCGAGAGAGGGGGCCAGAGAAGTCAAGGCCCGGAAGTGTTGTGTGGGCTTATAAAGGCTTTGGAGTTGGGGGATGGGGGTTTTTCTTTGGTGCGAGCTTTTGGCGCCCAAAGTGGAGAGTTCTTTGTTACAGCCTTTAGGGCGGGACTCATGGGCTTCTTTTTCTTTAGGGAGGGGAGGGGTGCCAGCCACCAGCCTTACAGATTCATCAGAAACTTAGTCAAATTTTGAAATGGGAAGTAAGCTATACCTATGAATAAAATGCCTGGATTACCTTATTTTTTTTTCTACTTTATGACTAAGTATTATAATGTGACACTAAGAGAGTCTAGAGAAAAATACGTGTTGAATCATGAGCGCATTCTCAACAAATAAATTTCTACAAGACTGACATAATAATGCCTGCCATATTTCAATAGGAATTTGTGTCATTTTAGGAGATTTAGTGGCTCTTGGTAGATATAATTTTTTAATCATCACCAACCTCAACACTTATTTAATTTTAAATCATGATTTTTTTGCCTTATTTGCATCTTTTCTATTAAACCTGTCAACGGAAAAAAAAGACCAAAGTCTGTAAAGTAATTTTAAAGAGATTTACTCTGAGCCAAATTTGAGGACCATGACCCGGAGCCACGCCCAAGAGGCCTTGAGCAAGTGGACTCGCTGAGGTTATGAAAGGCAGGAATTGATAGTAGGAGAATGTATTTTGTTTTGTGTGGAACAGAAACTGTTTAAGATTAGAAAAATGTGTTCTCTTTGATTCTAACTAATGCCATTTGCTTCTGTAACCGCACTTGCTTTTAGTTGTTAGTCAAATATAGTTAATCAGAATGAAAAACAGGGAAGGAGTAACTCCATGACAGGCTGAACTTCCTAGAGTAGGCCTAAGTTTCAGTTTCCCCCCCTCCCCAAAACTGAAACGTGGACCAAAACTGGCGCCAGCAGGAAAATTGAAAATCCCAAGGCTTGGGGCCAACCAATCAGGAGTCAAAACAATCCACCACTTTCAGAGGAACCAATGAACTAAGGGGGAAGGGGGGATGGTGTGCCCAGCGTGTCGTGTAAAACCTGTGTGTCGTGTGCCACCGGTGTGTCGTGTGCAAAAGAAAGTATACAAGCTTCACTTTTACCCCAGGGCGGGGTCCTGGTTCATAGGGAGGCCACTGCGTTGGTGCTCTGGGACTTGGACCCTAGCTCAAGCTAGCCAATAAACTCCTTTGCCATTTGCAGCCTCGGTGACTCTGCTTCTCTGTTCCTGGGACTGAGGGGAACTGGCTCTAACATTTTGGGGGCTCGTCCGGGATCCCGAAACCCCCAGAACGGAATCCAGACCCGAGGAGGAGTTGGATCTCTGAAAATCCATGCGGTACAGGTGACTGGGCCCTGGGAAGTGACTGGCAGAAGGCCTAGGCAGACGCACTGGTGGGTCGCTGGTCGGAAGCGGAGGGAGACGTCCCTCGCCCCCCTCGGTAGGTTTCCGGCGCGGACCTGACAGGGTCGGTCCATTCGAGTGGGAAAGCAAGTCGGCCGCGGACCCGACAGGGTCGATCCGTCCGGGCCAAAAATTAGGAGTTTGTGAAACGTTTTGTCATCTTTGTTCTGTGTTTTTGTCTCTGCTTTCTGTTTGTCACTCGCATTTTCGCTTTTCGGCAGTGTCGCTTTTCGTCAGTGTCGCTTTTCGGCAGTGTTCTAATTTTTTTACATTTCCAGGAATGGGACAGATTCAGACAACGCCTCTGTCTATTCTCAAAGCTCATTTTAAGGAAGTCAAAGATCGGGCTCATAACCTCTCTTTAGAAATCAGAAAACGGAAATTTATTACTTTTTGTGAGTCCGAGTGGCCAACCTTCGGGGTCGGGTGGCCCTGGGATGGAACATTCCATCTTAATATCATTTGTAAGGTGAGGGAGGTTGTCTCCAGTGAAGGGTCCCATGGCCACCCTGACCAGATCCCATACATCACTGTCTGGCAGGACTTGGTCCAGGATCCTTCACCTTGGCTGAGGAAGATCCTGCCCCCAATAGGACACAGCAAGATCATGGTGGCAAAGGGAGCCAGGAAAGGGAGAGTCCAAATCAGGGCCCACAGGTGGCGCTCCTTTGGACTCGGCCCCTGTTCTTCCGGAGTCCAATCTATATCCTGACCTATTAGACCTGGAGTGGAATTCACCCCCTCCTTATAACCCCGCCACTGCCCAAGCCCCAGCTGCTGCAGCTCCTCCGGCAGCTGCTGCAGCTCCTCCAGCGGCGGCTGCTGCAGCTACTTCGGTGAGCAGCCCAGCCTACGGGACCCGGCAGCGGGCCACCAGGACTCCAGACCCAGAACCAGTAATGGCTCTCCTCCTGCGTGCAATAGGTCCCCCGCGAGCAGATGGGGAGCAGGATTACCAATATTGGCCATTCTCAACTAGTGATCTGTATAATTGGAAGTCTCAAAATGCCAACTTCTCGGAGAACCCTAAAGATCTGATTAACCTCTTAGATTCTGTTTTGTTCACTCACCAGCCCACCTGGGACGATTGTCAGCAACTACTAAAAGTTCTTTTCACCACCGAGGAAAGGGAAAGAATACAGGGGGAAACACGGAAACTGGTTCCAGGAGATGGTGGCAGACCCACGGCTAATCCAGGAATCATAGACCAAGCATTTCCACTCGAACGACCCTCCTGGGACTACAATGAGGCTGAAGGTAGGGAGCATCTCCAGGTCTACCGCCAGACTCTAATGGCCGGTCTCCGAGTGGCGGCACGAAAGCTGACGAATTTGGCTAAGGTAGGAGATGGTCGCCAAGGGCCAGATGAGAGCCCAGCGGCCTATTTAGAAAGCATAATGGAAGCTTTTAGGCAGTATACACCTATAGATCCCACTGCGGATGAGAGCAAGGCGGCAGTAATGATGGCCTTTGTAAACCAGGCAGCCCCCAATATAAGGAAAAAAGTACAGAGGATAGACAGGTTATGTGAAAAGACACTACAGAATCTATTAGATGTAGCTGAGAAGGTCTACAACAACAGGGAGACCCCGGAAGAAAGGCTAGAAAGAATTAGACAAAAGGATAGAAAATTCCAGGCTGAGGAGACTAGAAAAGCCAGCAAGGAGATGGCCAACATTCTTCTGGCGGCTACAGGGAGCACATCAGGGAGAAAGGAGTTCGGCGAGGAAGGAAAGGGGTGCCCCCGTAGGGGAAGGCTAGCAAAGGATCAGTGTGCAAATTGCTTGGAAGTGGGGCATTGGGCTAGAGACTGCCCAAAGAAAAGGGGGGGGGCAGAGAGGAGAGCATTGCCTAAGAGAGTCTTACTAGCAGATAGTGAATAGGGAAGATGGGGTTTGGATCCCCTCCCTGAGCCCAGGGTAACCTTAGATGTGGAGGGGAGCCCAGTCAGTTTCCTGGTAGACACAGGGGCAGAACATTCGGTAATTACTGAGACTACTGGAAAATTGTCCAAAAGACTAGTTGGGTGCAGGGGGCAACTGGAGCCAAGCCCTACCGATGGACTACCCGCTGAAAGTTAGATCTGAGCTCGGCGCAAGTGAGCCATGCCTTCATGGTCATTCCAGAGTGCCCCACTCCCTTATTAGGAAGAGACATAATCACAAAACTAAGAGCCTGTATCTACTTTGAAGAGGAGGGAATAATAGTGACCAATGCTAAAGGGAACCTTATCAGCAGCCCCAAGGTTACTCAAGTCCTGACCCTGGCCCAGGCAGACGAATATCGTTTATATCAGCCCGTGAGAATCCAACAGGAAGGAGGGATGGGCTACTGGCTTCAAGAGTTTCCTGAAGCCTGGGCTGAGACAGGGGGAGCAGGATGGGCAAAGCATCGGCAGCCTCTCTACATTGAACTGAAACCAGGGACCGAACTCACCCGAGTGAGACAGTACCCCATGCCCCAAGAAGCTAGAGTGGGAATAACGCCCCACATTCGAAGGCTTCTAGATGCCGGGATTCTCCGGAGGTGCCAGTCAGCCTGGAATACTCCTTTGCTGCCAGTAAGGAAACCAGATGGAAAGGATTATCTGCCTGTTCAGGACCTCAGGGAAGTCAACGCGTGTGCCCTAGATATCTACCCTACGGTTCCCAACCCCTACACCCTGCTAAGCTCCCTTCCTCCGACATAAACCTGGTACATCATTCTGGATTTAAAAGATGCTTTTTTCAGCTTAGCAGTGGTTCCGCACAGCCAAGAGATATTTGCCTTTGAGTAGCAGGGCAAGGAGAGGGGAATCCAGGGGCAGTTGACATGGACAAGGCTACCTCAGGGGTTTAAGAACTCACCCACTTTGTTCAATGAGGCCCTCCACGATGACTTGGGTGAGTACCGGGCCAGTCACCCGGAGGCGACCCTGCTACAGTATGTAGATGATCTGCTACTAGCTGCCCCAACCCCACAGACCTGCTTAAAGAGCACCAAGGACCTACTCGGGGTGCTAGGTGAGAGGGGATATCTAGCCAGTGCTAAGAAGGCCCAGATCTGCAAGGAAGAATTCACCTATCTAGGATATAAAATTAAAGGAGGTCAAAGGTGGCTAACCTAGGCAATGAAACAGACTGTGTTAGGGATACCCACCCCGACCTCATGTCGGGAAGTGAGGGAGTTCCTGGGGTCAGTGGGGTACTGCCACCTCTGGATCCCGGGATTTGCAGAGAAGGACCAACCCTTGTATGAAAAGTGTCAAGCAGGTCAGGCATGGGAATGGACTGAGCAAATGGAAGGCGCCTTCCGAGCCCTGAGAACAGCTATGTTAGAGGCCCCGGCTCTAGCGCTCCCTGACCCTACAAAGGAGTTCCACCTGTTTGTAGATGAGAAAAAGGGAATAGCTAAGTGGGTGCTCACACAGACGCTGGGACCATGGAAGTGGCCGGTAGCGTACCTGTCCAAAAAGTTAGATCCAGTAGCGGCGGGATGGCCGGCATGCCTGTGGGTCATCACAGCTACTGCCTTGCTTGTCAAAGATGCCGACAAGCTCACCCTGAGTCAGCACCTGCAAATTACCACCCCTCACGCCATAGAGGGGATCCTAAAGCAGCCGCCAGGGCGATGGATAACAAATGCGAGGTTGACTCACTACCAGGGACTCTTGTTGGACGCTCCTCGCATCAAGTTTTGGACTTCTGCCATCCTGAACCCAGCCACGCTTCTGCCAGACCCCAAGCCAGTAACACCCAAACACGGCTGCCTTGAGATCCTGGCTGAGACCCAGATGGCCCGGAGGGACCTGCAGGACCGCCCGCTTGCAAACAGCGACCTAACCTGGTTCACAGACGGGAGCAGCTTCATCCGGGATGGACACAGGTACGCAGGGGCGGCCATAGTAGATGAACAGGGCAAGCTTATCTGGGCTACACGCCTTCCACAGGGGACCTCTGCCCAAAAGGCTGAACTGGTTGCACTGACGGAAGCCCTTCTCCGGGCCCAAGGAAAGAGGCTGACGGTGTATATCGACAGCGGCTATGTCTTCGGGACAGTGCACATACACGGAGCCCTCTATAAGGAAAGGGGCTTCATCACGGCAGAGGGCAAAGAAATCAAGCATAAGCCTGAAATACTTCAACTGCTAGAAGCCATCCTGTTACCAAAGGCAGTAGCTGTAGTCCACACACCAGGACACCAGAGAGGCGACTCCCTAGAAGCTTGGGGCAACCGGGCTGCGGACGCCGAGGCCAAGAGGGCCACGGAAGGACCTACACTGACAGATGTCCTACACTTGAGCTTGCCGCCCCCGGGGATGGGAGAGATACCCCCTCAACCAGACTATTCCAGTACGGACATAAACTGGGCCAGAGAGAAGCTGCAGGCAACACAGGGCAAGGATGGCTGGTTCTAAGACAAAGAGCATCGCCTAGTAGTTCCTGAAGCCTTGGGGAACCACCTATTAGGACACTTACACCAGACAACACATCTTGGCAAGAAGAAGATGTTGCAGCTACTGGACACTGCCCAACTCAGATTCAGATCCCAAGGAAAGGCAGCGGAAAGCGTTGTCAAGAACTGCCATATCTGCCAGGTTATGCAGCCAGGGAGGATCAGAGGGACCCATACAGGTACCAGGGAATGGGGGAGGCAACTGGAATTATTTTTGGAAATGAATTTTACAGAGGTAAGACCAGGGAAGTATGGGTACAAGTACTTGTTGGTTATGGTAGATACCTTCTCAGGGTGGGTGGAGGCTTTTCCTACTAAAGGAGAAACTGCTTCAATAGTGGCAAAGAAAATATTAGAAGAAATAGTTCCCAGGTATGGGCTGCCGGAGAGCATAGGGTCTGACAATGGGCCAGCCTTCACAAGCCAAGTTAGTCAAGGATTAGCCCGGGCTCTGGGGGCGGATTGGAAATTACAGTGTGCATATAATCCCCAGAGCTCAGGGCAGGTAGAAAGAATGAACAGAACCTTAAAGGAGATTTTGACTAAATTGGTCCTGGAGACTGGCGGAGACTGGGTGACCCTCCTTCCCTTCGCCCTGTTCCGAGCCCGGAACACCCCCTACCACTTAGGCCTAACCCCCTTTGAAATAGTATATGGTGCTCCTCCACCTGTAATACCAAAAATGAACTCCGGGGCTCTGCCCGAAAACCCTAAAGAAGTACTGCAGGCTGTACAGGCCCTGCAACGGGTTCAGAGCCAGATCTGGCCTGCCCTCTGAGCCATTTACCAGGCAGTCCGACAGGAGGGAGAAGAGGTTAACGGGCATCCCTACCAGCCGGGAGATTGGGTATGGGTAAAATGGCATAATAGTAAAACCCTGGAGCCCAGGTGGAAGGGACCTTTTTAGATTATTCTTGTCACCCTCACTGCCCTAAAGGTTGATGGAGTGGCGACCTGGGTACACCACTCTCACGTAAGACCTGCCAACAAGGACGAGCAGGAGCAGCAGCAAGTTCAGTGGAGAGCCTCATCGGATCCAGAGAATCCACTGAAGACCAGACTGACTCACGTGGCAACCAGACTGCCGCCAGACCCATCATGAGGGCACATGGAATGAGAATGCTTGTGGTGACCTTTATAATCAAAACTCTTATGAGAAAAGTAATGACTGACCCAAATCCCCACATGCCCTATAACCTCACCTGGGAAATCACTAACTTAGAAACCCATGAAGTTTGGACTAAGACTTCAAGGATGGCCCCACTAAACACCTGGTGGGCAGACTTATATTTTAACTTGGAAAAAATTAGCCCTCTGGAAGAAATGGAAGGGCCAAAGGCGAGGCAGGTCCAGAGGCAAATATCCATGAGTATAAATGGGTTTTATGCATGTCCAGAATTTAGAACGGGGGAAATGAGACTCAAGTGTGGGGGGATTGAGTCCTGCTATTGTGCAGCCTGGGAGTGTGTGACCACCAATGACAGAGAATCCAAATGGAAGGTACAGCCCCTTTTCATTGAAATGTCTTATGTCAGGCCATGTACACGACGCCTGTATGGCCCTAACTGTAATCTAATACGTGTAAGGTTTACAGATGAGGGAAAAAAGGACAGGCGGTGGCTCTCGGGACTTTCCTGGGGTTTGTTTCTCTATCAGTGCCCACAATTTGGCACTGTGCTGGTAGGGAAACAAAACACCCCACGGCCGACTATCGCCCCACTTTCCACCACACGCCCAACTATCGCCCCACTCTCACTCTCAAGGACCCTGGTGGCGAAAGTGGAAACACAAGTAGCCCCCAGAGCAGAGGAGCCGGGAGATCCCCTATGGAGAATGCTGATGGCAGCATATGAGGCATTGAACCGCTCTGACGCCAACGCTACGGAAGTTTGTCGGTTATGCTATGATATTAGACCCCCTTTCTATGAAGCAGCAGGAGTAGTTGCCCCCTTCAACCGTTCAGAAGAGGAGACCCCCGGGTCCTGCAAGTGGGACCACAAAGGCCCAGGGCTGACACTTCAGGTAGTCACCGGAAGTGGAACCTGCATAGGAAAAGTGCCCCCTAGCCATGCACAGCTTTGTGCCAAAGACCACCCGGTTGCAGACCGGACTGGAGGAAAAAAATGGATCGTTCCGGCACTCGATGGGTGGTGGATTTGTTCTAAACCTGGCCTGACTCCATGCCTCAGCCTATCTGTCTTTAATGAGCCAGAGGAGTTCTGCATCATGGTGATAATGTTCCCTAAGGTTATATACCATCAATAAAATGTAATGTATGATGCATGGACTAAGGGCACAGAAGGTGCCAGTTTGACTAAAAGAAAAAGAGAGCCCTTTAGAGCAGTAACCTTAGCCATCCTTTTTGGCCTGGGAATAATAGGAGCAGGGACAGGAATCTCGTCTTTAGCAGTGCAGCACAGAGGGTTCAATAGTTTAAGGGCCGCCATAGATGAAGATATAGCCAGAATCGAAGAATCCATCTCCCTTTTAGAAAAATCACTGACCTCGCTGTCTGAGGTGGTGCTGCAGAACCGAAGGGGGCTGGACCTAGTTTTCCTCCAGCAGGGAGGGCTATGTGTGGCCCTAGGGGAAGAGTGCTGCTTCTATGCTGACCATACAGGGGTAGTTAGAGACTCCATGGCTAAAGTCAGGGAAGGACTAGCAAAGCGAAGGTGAGAGCGTGAACAGGAAAAAGGATGGTTTGAGTCATGGTTCAATAGCTCCCCTTGGCTAACTACCTTGCTTTCCACCTTATTAGGACCCCTAATTGTACTCCTGCTCATCCTCACTTTCGGACAGTGTGTTTTAAATAGAATATTCTCTTTTGTAAAAGAGCGAGTCAACACCGTGCAGTTACTGGTATTACGGCAGCAGTACCAAAGGCTGAGCCATGATACCTGCTTAGAAATGGGAAGAGCGCAGGACCCCACATACAAGCAAGAGTGCTCGTAGGAACAAGAAAAAGCGGGGAAATGAAAGGCAGGAATTGATAGTAGGAGAATGTATTTTGTTTTGTGTGGAACAGAAACTGTTTAAGATTACAAAAATGTGTTCTCTTTGATTCTAACTAATGCCATTTGCTTCTGTAACCGCGCTTGCTTTTAGTTGTTAGTCAAATATAGTTAATCAGAATGAAAAACAGGGCAGGAGTAACTTCATGACAGGCTGAACTTCCTAGAGTAGGCCTAAGTTTCAGTTTCCCCCCCTCCCCAAAACTGAAACGTGGACCAAAACTGGCGCCAGCAGGAAAA
>NW_012152285.1:206052-216991 GCF_000956105.1 Propithecus coquereli | reverse complement strand
AGCTAGCCAATAAACTCCTTTGCCATTTGCAGCCTCGGTGACTCCGCCTCTCTGTTCCTGGGGCCGAGGGGAACTGGCTCTAACAGTTGGGTTACAGTTTGGTTTTATACATTTTAGGGAGACAGGGGTTACGGGTAAAGTCATAAATCAATACGTGGGAGGCATACGTTGGTTTGGCCCAAAAAGGTGGGCCATCTCAAAGCCGGGGCTTATAGGTTATAGGTGTGTTAAAAGATTCTTTGGCCTGTAATTGGTTAAAGACATGAAGCTTTGTCTAGAGGCTTGGAATGTTTCAACATAAGGAGCTGTTTATCAGAGATAAGCCACTGGACATAGATTTGTTGTGTAAATTGAGGACCTGCAGGTTTGTCTTGCATACCCTTAGGCCTGTTAATGGGTTATAAAGGATGTCACCAAGAAGGGAGGGGGGCATGATAAGGCATGTCTGACCTCCTTCCTCCTGGCAGGCAATTTAGTTTTAGGGTATTCCTTTGGCCACGAGGGGGTCCATTTAGTCAGCCGGTGGGGGGGGTGAGCCTTAAAATTTTATTTTAGTTCACAAACCACAGAGCATGAAAAGATGTTATAGGGAATTGATATGGACCGACTGTGTGTGCCCCCACCCCTCATATTCATATATTGAACCTCTAACCCCAAATGGGATGACATTAGATGGTGAGGCCTTTGGTAAGTAATTGGGTGGAGATTAAGTCATGGGAGTGGAACCTCCATGATGGGGCTAGTGCCCTTATAAGAGGAGGCAGAGATACCAGAGCTTCCTCTGTCTCTTGCATCTGAGGATACAGTGAGAAAACAGTTGTCAGCAAGCAAAGAAGAGGGTAGTCACCAGGAACTGAGTTAGCCAGCACCTTGATCCAAAGATCTGGCTGACATTATAGCCTCCAGGAGTGTGAGAAATAAAGGTTGTCTTTTTAAGCCACCTAGTCTATAGTATTTTGTTATAGTATCCCAAGCTAAGACAGGAGTCATGCAGCTGTTGTAGTTATACTGATAATTATTTTGTAATAGGGAGACAGATACAGGGGGTGTATGTGCATGTACAAATATGTGTATTTACTAAATCAGTCCACTGAAAAGACTTAGAAGTTAGAATATCCCAATAAGAAACAGCACATAGAGCACCCAGAACTTGTATTCTAAATGTAATTCAATGCTAAAAGAAACCAGGGATTCTTTACAAAATGGCTAATTCCAGGACAAGGGAGAAGAAAACACAAGGGGATGGTTAATGGGTACAAAATGATAGTTAGATAAAAGGAATAAGTTCTAATGTTGGGTAGAACAATAGGGTGACAATAGATAACAATAATTATTTATTGCATATTTCAAAATAGCTAAAAGAGTAGAATTGGAATCTTCCTAACACAAAATGATAAATGCTTAGGGTAATGAATATTCCAATTACCCTGATTCGATCATTACACATTGTTTGCTTGTACTAAAATATCACATGTATCACATAAATATGTACAACTGTTATGTATCCCTGATAATTAAAAATTTTTTAAAAAACATAAAATCTAGAGCTTCACTTACTGACAAAAATCTGGAGAAACAAATTGGGAATTCATATTAAAATTTCAGAATATCCACAAAGTAATAAAAACAAAGCTCTATTAGTGCATGTGTGTAGATATGTGTGTATGTTTGTGTGTGTATATGTGTGTATTTGATGTAAATAGGGACATATAGGTACATATTTAGTTTTGAACTATTTGCTAATTTTTAATTAAAACCTGAAATAAAGAATAGTTTAAATATTTGTTGTTAAATGAAAATTAAAATGATATGAATAGCTGTTATGTCTAAACATTTGTAGAGAGCCTATAACTTAAATTTTAATTTAAATAAATTTTATAATTTATTATTTTATAATGTACCTGTTTCAAATCATTGTTAACTCTGAAAGAAAAAATGGCCTCTTTTAATTAATTCTGCCATTTCAGCCCACTCACTCTTATCTTCCTCTCAAGTTCCCACATTTATCTGAATGATTTTCACCAGCAGAGAGCTTTAATGAAAATTAAATATCTTACTAATAAAATGCTAAAGTTTTTTCATGTGATGTAAGCCATTGCTTTTGTTCATTTAATTGGAAAGAAACTTTCTAAAAATGAGTTAAATGCAATTATTGTAATAAACACCTTTTCTTTTATCTGTGCTCAATTCTTCCTGAAGCAATTTTACTGGCAACTTGATTAATTTAGTACATCTGTCTTTTATTTTCCTTGTTACTCCTGTGGTGCCAATGTATTATACACTCTACCATTTCTCTGCCTAATAATTCTCTAATGAGAGATATTTAAACAGAGGAAAGGGCATTTGTTTTTATTTCAAATAAATGAACCCAGATCCCTTGGCAATATATTTATATAATGCAAGTGCATTTTATTACATTCTTTATTTACAGAACTGGTAATTCAACTTTTATACAGATTGTTCTTTCTCTAACTATCTATTCATTAACTTGTGTAATTTGTTTATCTTCATTATGAGAAAAATACACTTAGAATGACATTATTTGGAGTTGTAAGGGGCTTTAACATCAATTAAAACAACCATCTATCCAAAGGACAAATTCCCTGCACAGTATTCTGACAAGGTACTATTTTATTTCTGATTAATTACTTCAGTGATGGAAAGAACTGAATAGGTCAAAACAGTCTGTCTTATTGAAAAACAAAAGTATCAAAAATTAAACCCAATATTTATCTGAAATATTATTCTTTTTATAACTTTCACCCATTGATTTTGTTCAGAATGCACAGTTGTGCATTCAAAGAGGGCAATTATACATTTAAAGAGGCCCATAACACACTTCCTACACCTTCTTTTTTTAGCCTATTATATGTTCTTCCAATGTTCTCTTCCCCAGCATTCTAGTCCCTCTCAGTCAACTCCATCTTTTGTCTCAGCAAAGGGCGGAGAAATAATCAAGCCTGGAAGCTGCCATATTGATAGGAACATAAGCCATTTCACAAAAGGCATCATGAAAATGAGCTCTACTATTTTCTAAGGCAGGGATTCTTTCATGTAACAACTCCATTCAGTGAGATATGTATGTATCATGAAACTTGGTTTATTGACACTGACCCTAGAAGATAAAACTTCCCTGAATTACTCAAGAAATTCTCAATATCACAGGTGCTGTGATGTCTTTGATAGACAACCTATACCTTTTCTCTATTGATTTTTTGTTGTTCTTACTGCAAAAACTTAGACCTTACCCTGAGTGGGAGCTGGTGAGAATACTTTTCACTTAATTTTTTTGTAGGGTGTCCATCTATCATATCATTAGACTAAAGAGAGGTTCTCACATCTGGGCCATCTTTGAGTGGATTTAATTTTAGCTGGAACATCTGCTTTGTGTGACGGGTCGCTTAGCTGTGATGTCAGCTCACCCCATTCTTTTGGTTGTGGTTTGCAGTCTGGTCCTCCAAATTTGATCTGTTTTTCTCAGTTCCTCTTGTACTGAAACATACTTTTCCCGTATGTGCCCTAATATATTTCACATTAACTATACATGTCACACAAAATATCCCATAAACTCTGTGCTTTTTTTCCTCGAAAAATATATTTTATCAAATACATTATATATTCTTATAAGTTAAACTACAATTTTCTCTATTTCAACACAATGAATTATTTCTTAACCTGTGTTACCCTTACCCATCCAGACCCTTTAATGATAAGATTTGGCATCAAATACTGCTTCCAGACTAACCAACTGTGTAAACTGTAAACATGGAGAAATCAATATACCTCACCTATAAAGTGGTGATGTAGGTATGAGGTAGGTATTGAATAAATGGTAGCTATTATTTCTTTGTTTCAATCAATCCAGGCATCTCTTTTTCTTTGCCTTACTCATCTAACTGAATATTCACAATTGAATATTAATTATTTTTCTGAAATATAAATATAATTCTTTCCTTTTTTACTATCTGTCTTTGTTGGGAAATGGTAATTTATTTCAAATGAGTTAATTATTTTGAGTTATAATTATTTTTAACAAAAGTAATCACTCTCAATTTTGAATTATTCAGAAATTTGGTAGGCAAATTTTGATGTTTTCATCCAAATCAACTAAAGAAGTGTTAAAACCCCAGGGCTCTTGACAGAATATGGTCCCTCCACTCTCAGCTCAAGACTCAATGCCCCAAAGATAACTTTATGTGTCCATTTTATATGCTCCCAGAGCAGCCCTTAATTATACCTTAGTAACACTTTTTCATTATAATTGATGGTTTGTTTGCTCATTTATTTAAAAAGATGAAAAATGACTTGAGAGTGGGGCCCTATCTTGTTCACCATCCCAACCCCTGAGTCTATCAGGGACAAAAATGGTACTCCATACTCATTTGTTGAATGCATGCATTAATTGATTAACACTTTTTGTTGCCCTTGTTCCAGGTTGATGTTGATCTACTGACACTCTTTTTTTTCAGAGTTATACAAAGTTGAGATATAATACACTGGTGAAACTGATGCTCTTACCTGACAAAATATTAGAATGGATAATTGGACAATGTCTGAAAATTTAGTAAACAAATAAATGTCATGTATTGCTAGTTAAAATCACATTAATGCTTTTGGTGTATAGGAAATATAAATATGGCACATTTAATTATTACTATATAGTCCATGAAAAGAAGCCAATATGGTCATAATTATATGTAAAATAAGATACAGACTTAATATCAATCATGGAGGAATAGCTTAACTTTTTAAATAAAAGATAATGTATGGATTGATGCTAAAGTTAGATCTCCAGGAGTTACTGAATATAGTAGTCAGCTAAGGATGGGGTTATGTCAGAAAATAACAGAAAGGCCTAGTTGGCATGATTTGCTGTTCCCTAAGCCAACTGGGGAAAGCCCTCCCAGGGTTATATGGGAAACGATAAATTTGTTTTGCTCTCATCACTGCAGCAGGAGGAATCTTTTTCTGGCCTATATCTCCAAGGATGATGAGCCCCATAAAAGTAAAAGAGAGCCTTAGGTATGCTGTATTAATCGGCTGTTATAAAATAAACACATTCTGTTTGCAAAAAGCTAAAATGACTGGCTAGAATATTTCCTGATAGTTAGGTATGTATTTCAGTTTAGGTATTTAAAAAGACCTGCAATTACCATCATTTGCATTTTGTATGCCATTGTGATATCTGCTTAGGAATTGTTGGTTCCTCCTAAAAATGTGTCTCCTATATGGACATGAGCATAAAGACCTATGAGGCTGTGTGGCAGGCAGAATTCTAAAATGACCCATACAATTTTCTGCTCCTCTCCCCCAATGTACACACCCTGCATAATGTTCAAGACTGTGAAATTAATTGATGTTACTCCAGTGTTAGGTTATTTATTCTGACATCGTTGACTTTAAGAAAGGGAAGACATCTAAGTGGGGCTAACCTAGTCACCCGAGTCCCTTAAACCAGTTTTCTCTTGGCCCAGTTTAAAAGATTTTCTCTTGGCAGGGCATAGTGGATCACACCAGTAATCCTAGCACTCTGGGAGGCTGGGAAAGGAGGATCGCTTGAGCTCAGGAGTTCGAGACCAACCTGAGCAAGAGCGAGACCCTGTCTCTACTAAAACTAGGAAAAATTAGCCAGCCATGGTAGCACATGCCTGTAGTCCCAGCCACTGGGGAGGCTGAGGCAAGAAGATTGCTTGAGTCCAGGAGTTTGAGGTTGCAGTGAGCTACAATGACACCACTGCACTCTACCCAGGGCAACAGAGAGAGACTCTATCTCAAAAAAAATAAACCTCAGAATTTTCTCTAGCTTATATCTGAAGAAGTCAGAGACATTCAAAATCCAAAGCATAAGGTTTGGACGTGCTTTGCTGACTGACTTGTATATGAAAGGGTCCGTGTGGAAAGGGGTCCACCCAACCATGGACCTGTGAGGACTGAGAGAAACACTCAACCCACAGCAAGCAAGAAATTGGAGACATCAATTCTGACTGAAGGGAATTCCATTCTGCCAGAAGTCTGACTGAGATTGGAAGCAGAGTTCTTTCTAGAGCCTCCAGGGAAGAATTCAGCCCTGATTTCAGCTTTGTGTGACCCTGCACAGAGAACTTAGTCTGGCCACATAGGCCTTCTGACCTACAGAAACCGTGAGATAAATTTGTGTGGTAAGTGACTGAGTTTGTGGTACTTTGCTATGCAGCAATAGAAAACGAATACATGCTGTGTCAGGAAATATTTGGTGTCTTAAGAATAAAAGTTTTCATTAGTCAATGCATCATGGATAGTATCCTTTCTGACAAGAAGACAGAAGCACTGACATTGTTAGGCTGTGTTTCTCCCTGAATAAATAAAGCTTTTCAAAATGTTAATCATTGCCACAGTGAGAGTTGCTTTAAGTCATTTTTACCAACTGTTTTGATGGATTGTAAGAATATACATTCCAATCATTTCTTTATGTCTTGCTATTAAAATCCTTCAAAACATCTAGAAGATGAGCAAATCATAAATGCAAATCAGTGTTTCTGGTGTGTTCTATCGCTATGAGAAGAATCTGTAGTACTTTCACAGTAATAAATTATCTTCACTGAAAGAGTGAAACGTTTGACTACGTTTTGAAACCATGAAGGAAAATAAAGTTCATATTTGGTACTGAAGGTCCTCTCTTCTCAGTTGTATGTCATACAAATCATCTTCCCAGATGCTACAATGCTAGAAGGACTCCACATGTGTCTTCATTTTTTTTGTTTGTGTTTTCAAAGACATTAAAATCATTTACTTCTTCCTCCTTCCATCTAAATATGATTCCCCTGGCAATGCTGGACTTGAGCCTCTACCCTACTTCTTCCATCTGTCTTTTTTCTAATACTACCCTGATGCCACAGCAATGAGCAGGACGAGTTTGTTTTTCTTTCTTTCATTGATCAGGTCAACTAATATCTATTCTAAAAAGCTTAAAATTACAGAGAGTTCTCATATCTATTCTTTTTAGCTGAATGATAAAAGATATGGATTATATATAATATTTCCTTATGCAGTATGGCTTCACGGTGAGGATCTTTTTGTAATCTCTAGTTCTGAACAACGAGACTTAGGTTATAGTGTTGGCTTTGCCATTAGCCAGGGAGTTTTGGTAAGCCATTTGCAATCTCTGCTTCCTCACATCCTGCATTTTTGTTAGTTTCTTTCTCTTCCAATCCTTTCGTGAAAATAAAAATGGTCTTTTGCTACCTATAATAACTGTAGATTTTTCATAATCTGGTATTCCCAGGCAGCAGAGTCTAAGGCAGAGATTAGCATGACTATGGAAGAGTCATTTAGGAACAAAGGTAACATGTAAAAATCAGACCTTTGTTTGATATGAATCATGATCCATGGTCGAGCAGGTCTTTGGTAGGACATGTTGTAACTAATTTAAATGTTCTACCTTAATCAGAAAGCAGTAAGAGCTCATTATTATTTCACTCTCATTCACTGCCATGCATTTTAATAGACTTTCTAGCTCTTCAAGTTTAGTGGATCCAGGTAAGAAAGAGTATACTAAATAAAATTAATATTTAAGCAAAATTTCAAAGAGATAAAACCAAAACTACTTTATAATAGATCAGTATAAAGGACTCAGAGAACTTTCAAGAAAAGTTTTTAAGGAGGTATGTATCATCTCATAGTAATATATGGAGGAATACCAGGGATAGCACAAAACGAAGTCTTTGACAGTTTAATGAGCTATCTTAACTATGAAAAATTTGTAAATGTTCAATGTAAAAGTAAACACATAAGCATACACACTTTGGCTAATTTTGAATTAACCAAAACCACTGTTGGAGAAATAGAATATGAAAAAGCATTGCTTGGAGAGAGGTGAAATAATATAAAAGATGTTTGAAGATAAACCATGAAAAAGAAAAAAAAAGAACAAAGAGAAGTGGAAGTGAAACTATGCAGCTAATAATAATGAAAGTATCCTCAGCCCTTGAATTTCTAGTTTCCAATACTCTTGTTTACTGAAAGGCCTGGCTTTGTTATCCTCCTTTGAATTCACTAAAATTTTCCTATCACTTCAATAACTTCCTTCCCTGATTTGAGCATGCATCTTTACATTGCAAGAAGGAATAATAGAGCAATTTTGTCCACTTCAAAATGTTGTTTAAGGATCACATGAAATATTGTGTAAGCAAAAATAAGGAAGGAAAAAATGATATTGAAATAAAATAAGGTATTAAAATGAGAACAACCCTTTCAATTGCCTTTCAGTTCTTTTAACCATTAAATCAAATTCTACTTGTAAAGACAGTATTGTGAGAATGGCTGACTATGTCTGTGTTGCCCTTCTCCTTATCTTTAGAACTGTTTGTCTATAGGTTATAAAATGAGACAGTGTTCGGGTGACGGGGCAAATAACTCTTACGTTTCAATTCAGTCTCTAAAATAAACTATCTTTCTCACAGCCTATCTGACTGTCTTCACAATAGCCTGCATGGCTATGTTAGCCTATATTAGTGATGTCAACGGAAAAAAAGACCAAACTCTGTAAAATAATTTTAAAGAGATTTACTCCCAGCCAAATTTGAGGACCATGACCTGGAGCCACGCCCAAGAGGTCTTGAGCAGTGGACTCAGTGTGGATGGGTTACAGTTTGGTTTTATACATTTCAGAGAGACAGAGGTTACAGGTAAAGTCATAAATCAATATATGGGACGCATACATTGGTTTGGCCCAAAAAGGAGGGACATCTCAAAGTGGGTGTTTACAGATCATAGGTGGATTTAGGGATTCATTAGTTGACTGTTGGCTGAAAGAGTTAGGTTTTGTCCAAAAGACCAGGAATCAGCTGAAAGGAATGTTTGAGGGTCTTTTATCTATCACATGATGCTATACCAGAATCACGTTGGGAAGTAAACAACATCATAAAAACTTGTTTAGTGAGATTTTATCATTTGTAGGCATGACTCATCTGGCCTCCTTAGGAAGGAATTTTGAGCAAAAGAAAAAGATCAGAGTTTAGTCCTCAATACCCTCAGGCCTGTTAATGGGTTACGAAGGATGTCCCCAAGAAGGGAGGGGGCATGATAAGGCATGTCTGACCTTTCTCCTGGCAGGCAATTTACTTTTAGTATATTCCTTTGGCCAAGAGGGGGTCCATTTAGTCAGCCCGTGGAGGGCTAGCCTTAAAATTTTATTTTAGTTCACGGTAATAATCATTATGACAGAGACAAGAGTGTTGCACTTGATCCCAGAGAGTAAAAGAGTTTACTGAAGTACATTTGTAAATGCATTTCTTGTTTACAGTAAGGACTTGCAAGGGGAAGGTAAACATTAATCTCTCAACTTTCTAGGGTCTATAGAATGGTTCATTCCATTCGTCCAACAATAACTGTTAAAAGTGAACTTTTTTTATGTACCAGAAAATATATAAAGACTGATAAAGGCTCTCCTTTTGTTAATTTTGCATTCCCTTGGAGGGGCAGAAAACGAGTAAGTCTAAATGCTGAGAAGAAAATAAATCAAGGCATTCAGCTAGGAATGGAGAATGCTCTGATTCAGAACCATGGTTAGGAAAAAGGGTAATGAGGGACAGGCCACTGAGGAGGGGACAGTTGAGCTGACATACAAAGGATGAAAAAGAGACAACTACATGAAGATCTTATGAGAGCATTTAAGTCAGAGAAGAGCAAGTTCAAAGAATCAAGGTGAGAAGAAGATAAGCTTACTTGAAGATAAAAAAAAAAAAAGGAAGGTTGGAATATATTTTTCTAAAGGAGATGTGGCTTGAACATGGATCAGGTGGAAAAAATTCTCTAGATTTCTCACCACAAAGGACAAATTCAGCTGATAGTTGAATAAAATTTATGTTTTAATTGAATTTTGACTTCTCAAGATTTCCGTGGTATGGAAATATTTGCCCAAGAATACCTTGATATATTTCTCTTTTTCCAATTTGACTTACTTTTGATCAGGCACATTAATTTGCAGTACTGTAAATTGTATTATAATGATACTAATCGACCATATAATATTTTATTCTTAACCGACTCTGCCACTTGCCATGAGTGGTATTTTCTGACTACATATAATCTCAGTTTTGAATTTTTCATGAAATAAGTTTTAAACTAGCAAGTAGAATCAGCAAAATATTACAATGGTAATGTAGTAATGGTCATTTTTAAATCTTATTAAATTTGATAGTGTGTGTCCATGTGAATGGGAAAAAAATTAATATTTGAACATAATATGTCTTTTGTGATTCTGACTTTAAATATACATATCATCTTACAGCCTAGATGTCACCACCATCCTGTCTCCAACAGAAAATAAAATGCTCTTGTACACAAATATAGCCAAACTGTGAATAACATGTTGTTTGTCAGTAGTCCAAAAAAAAAAAAAAAATCAATGTCAATGAAAAGTTTTGTTTTACAGAAGGCTTATAGAGTATTATAGGAAAAACATACATAACACATACATCCTTCTTAGGGCCATTTTCCTTCTTCTTTGGTCAGCAATACTTTATCTATTTTGGAGCTAAAAGGTTTAAATTTTATACATGCACACACATTAATATTAGTATTCAGCATACTAAATTTCTCATCAAGTTTGTGACTAATTAAGATCAAGCAGATGGTCATCTATAGCATTTATAAAGTTGTTTACATTTTAATTTTTATTAAATAGAACTATGAAATTTCATAATAAAGCATAGGCACAAAAATACAAAACTGAAAATAGACTATTAGCTAGGCCTTTTTTTTTTTACTATTTGAATATCAACATGCATATTTATTACTTTTATAATTGAAAATGATCAGTATTGGGGCTCATAAAAAGGGCATTTAGGGTAATACTTTATTTCTTTTTTTTTTTCATTTCAGCATATTATGGGGTACAGATGTTTAGGTTACGTGTGTTGCCCTTGGTCCCCGCCCCCCAAGTCCGTGTTTCAAATATGTC
>NW_012152285.1:193853-195227 GCF_000956105.1 Propithecus coquereli | reverse complement strand
TAAGGAATGAGCTGTCTATACCTATTTTGATGAGAGTTTTTATCATAAAGGTGTGTTGGACTTTGTCAAATGCTTTTTCTGCATCTATCGAAAGAATCATATGGTCTTTGTTCTTTCTTTTATTTATGTGGCGAATTGCATTTATAGATTTGCGTATGTTAAATGAGCCTTGCATCCCTGGAATAAAGCCCACCTGGTCATGGTGAATTATTTTTTTGATGTGCTGCTGAATTCTATTTGCTAAAATTTTGTTGAGGATTTTTGCGTCTATATTCATGAGGGATATTCGTCTGTAGTTTTCTGCTTTTGTTTTCTGCTTTCCTGGCTTTGGTATCAAGGTGATATTGGCTTCGTAGAATGAGTTAGGAAGGATGCCATCTTTCTCAATATTCTGGAATAATTTCTGGAGTATAGGTGTGAGTTCATCTTTGAATGTTTGGTAAAACTCTGGGGTGCAGCCATCTGCTCCGGGGCTTTTACATTTTTGGAGGTTTTTGATTGCTGCTTTAATTTCTGAACTTGAAATTCATCTATTCAGATATTCTGTTACCTCTTGGGTGAACTTAGGGAGGTTGTATGTTTCCAGGAATTTGTCCATTTCCTCCTCGTTATATAGTTTTTGGGCATATAGGTTTTTGTAGTAATCAAAAATAATGTTTTGTATTTCTGTGGCACCTGTTGGGATCTCATCTTTTTCATTTTTGATTGAGTTTATTAGAGACCTTTCCCTTTGGATTTTAGTCAGTCTAGCCAGTGGGGTGTCAATTTTGTTTAACTTTTCAAAAAACCAGCTTTTGGTTTTGTTGATCTTGCGTATAGTTCTCTTGTTCTCAATTTCATTTAATTGTGCTTTGATCTTAGTTATTTCTTTTCTTCTATTTGGATTGGGATTGGTTACCTCTTCCTTTTCCAAGTCCTTGATTCTATTTATTAGGTTGTCAGCATCTGATCTTTCTGTTTTTTGGATAGGAGCATTTATTGCTATTAGTTTTCCTCTCAGAAATGTTTTTGCTGTATCCCATAGGTTTTGATAGCTTGTTTCTCTGTTATCATTTAGTTTGAAGAAGTTCTTGATTTCCCTCTGTATTTCCTCCTTGACCCAGGAGTTAGTCAACAATAGATTGTTTAATTTCCATGACATTGTGAGGTGGCCAGTATTTCTGTTGGAATTGAACTGTAATTTTAAGCCACTATGGTCCGAGAAGGTACAGGGTATAATTTCTATTTTTCTGAATTTGTTGAGGTCTGATTTGTGGCCTAGTATGTGGTCAATTTTGGAGAAAGTTCCATGGGCTGATGAGAAGAATGTAAATTCAGCTTTATTTGGGTGGAATGGTCTGTAGAGATCTGTGAGACCCTTTTGTTCGAGAGCTC
>NW_012152285.1:162064-191083 GCF_000956105.1 Propithecus coquereli | reverse complement strand
GTGTCCCGGATCACAGTTCTATAAGCAGTCTCTCTCAGTCCACTCTCAGTTCCCCGTCATTTTGCGGACAGAGCCAGCGACTGAGTGGAACAGGGCCGCCGGAGACCGCCTGGAAACTTGGCATCAATATCGCTCTTTCTCTCTTTTCCGCCCTTTTGGAGGCAGGGCTTGAGTCTGCGGCTGCGACAGACTCCGCAGATTCGGGAGAAAAAGTGCTGCGCGCGCCCCTCCTCGCAGAGCGCGACCAGCTCTGCAGCAGAGGCAGCGGCTATGACTCAGGCGGACGCCCGGGCAACAAGTCACTGCAGTCGCAGGCTTTGGGGTCTCCGAATTGCAGCTGCCCACCCCCTGCTAGTCAGCGCCGAAGCCGACTGCACGGGAGGGCATCTGGAGCCTAGGTCCACCGTTGCCTATTCCCAGAGGTGCGCCCCAGGGCCGCCTGCCGGCCCGCCGAGCGCCATACCCACGGCGCCTCTGTGCTGTGTCCCTCCCAACACCCGTGGAGCCTTCAGCGATTTCCGTGGGTAGAGCCTCTTTTATGGAGTTCCCCTCCCCCAATCCAGTCCTGGCGGTCTCCTGTGGCAAGAAGCCGCCTCCAAACTCTCGCCTGTAGACTCCGGCGCGGCGTCTGATCCCGGGAGCGCGCACTCGGGCCAGTCTCTCCCCTCCGATGCCAACCCAGCGCTGCGCTCTGCTGTATTCGAAATGGACCCAGCTCCTGTCTCGGCTCCCCACCGCCTGTTGGTCTGCGCCACCACCTCGCACCGACCTCCGGCACTTCCCTGCCTGCGTGAGAGTCGAGTTTGGTGAGGGAAGAGTCGTCTTCCCGTGAGTCAGAACTCCCCGCTCGGGAGTGCCCGCCGCGGGGCGTGGGCGAGCCCGCTGCGGGGCGCGGCTGTCCCGCGCTGCCTTTCCCCTTTGTCCCAACTCTCTGGTAATTTGCGAGTGTTTTTTGAGTTCACCTGCCTCTATCCGCGGGGCTGCCTGTCCCTCGCTGCCTCTCTGTAGATTCACGAAGCCAATCCTGCAGGGGAGCGCCTCACACGCGTGTGGGTGTCCGCGTTTTTCACCTCGCACTCTGGGAGCAGAGAGCCAGGAGGTCACCCCTAATTCGCCATCTTCTCCCCCCAATATATGATTTCATTTGATCATTTTAATAAATAAATCTGTGAATTTATGAATTTCACAATGAAAGGACTATCCTATCTTGTAAAAAAAAAAAAAGGAAATCAATCACAAAAAACTCACCCAGGAAAAGATAGTGAGTAAGGGGCAGAAGCACATGTTGACTTCTTCCCAAATCACTCTGAAGTTAGTAGAATAATGTACTTATTTTCTTACACATGAAGGGGGAAACAATTTCACTTAATATATACTTATATTAAATTGCATCAGTACAGGAGGACATGGATAATGTCAAATCTTGACTAGGTGAATGCTGAAATGGTGATTGGATCAGAAAATTAGAAGAACAAAAATTCTGTGCACTAATCCTATTAGGATGACTTCAAATCATCATGCTCCAACTTGCCATGTGTAAGCAATGCTGTTGGCCACCTTATATAAGCAAACGTTGTTCAATGTATTCAACGTATGTTGACTACCTTATTGGTTTTTCCAAAGGTAGCTTTGAAAAGCCAGATCTGGAAATGTTTGGATCATTAATAGGATTGACCTTTTGGGGCTTTGAACAGTATATAATTGATTTTGTAATTGTGTTAAACATATTGTTAAAGTCATTGAGAGGTTTTGTTTGTTTGTTTGTTTGTTTGTTTTTTCGTGTGTGTGTGTGTGTGTGTGTGTGTGCTTGTTGTGTGGAAATAAAGTTTGTGTTAAATATTTTTTAAAAACCACTTTGATTCCAGAACAATGAGGGTTCACTTTGTAACAAAAAATCAATGTGTCATTAATTTAAAAAACATATATAGACAATGTAGACAAGTTTATATCAACCTACTTCTACCACTCTAAGGGAACTCCTGATGTTATTGCTGGTAGAATGAAGGGACTTGGGAGTTAGAAATTGAACTTCAACAGAAGTACTAAAGCAGGACATTCATGAGGCAGCAAAGAGAAACAAGCAATAAGACATACTTAACCTAGTTCACGTTTTCTTCAAGGATAGGGATGCAAGGTGTATGTGTATGTGTGTGTGCGTGTGTGTGTGTGTGTTAACTTATTTTGAATTTAGGCTTTTGTTCTATTTCTTTGAGGTTTTTGCTACTACCTTGAGTCAACAAACGATAAGGACTATTCATTTTTCATCTAGAAATGTACTTTCTTCTTTTCACTAAGTTAAAAGAAAATAGGAAAAGGGAAAAAAATTCCACGTACTTGTTTATGCTGATGCACAGCTGGAGTCTATCATGGTGGTCTATCTTGAGGCTACAGTTGGCATTTTAAGTGGGTGCATTCTGCTCTGAGCAATCAAAGGCAATTGTACTATTTTACTCATAAAATCACTCACTTATTATGCTATGATAATACCCAGAGATGCTAGTGCAAAGGTAGGACTTGAGCAATTAACAACTGGTTTATTTTTTCCCCACAAAAATTTATTTTGGAGTAATTATATTTTCTTTGCTGTTAGTTTTACACAGCCAGACATTGTGAAGTTTTATACATTCATATTGAAAGTGAAGTGGATCTCTTTGGTTAAAACAATCTTCAAAAGATTAACACACTATTAATGATCACCATCTTTAATCTAGTTCAGCATTTCCTAAATTGTGAAGAAAAGGGAATGCTATGCCTTTGTGATGTTGGTGGGAATGAGGGCAACAATCACAAAAATAACAACAACAAATCCTAAAACACAGTTATGTAGTCAAATAAGTCAAGGTTAAATGCAAATTGGAAAGGAATGACCTTGGGGCTGGGAATTGGTACTTTAAGAACTATTATAGATTAATGCCTACTTCAAATCTCTCTGACAGTAGAGGGAGGCAGTGAAGGTTTTGTGTGTGGCCTATTTCTTAATTTGGCCAAGAAATTGTTAGTGGCCTCTAAGTGGAGGTTTTCCCAAGTTCTTGGTGATCATGAAGAAAAGAATTTCAGGACTCACCATGTAAGCCAAGCAAGTGACAGCTTTTTTGTTGTTGTTCTTGTTGAAAGCAAAAGTACACTCCCAGAGGGAAGAGTGGGCAGCTCAAAAAAGAGCAGCTGCCCTAGAAGAAAGAGGTTTTTGTTCTTTTGAAGTCTTATTGATTGAAGGGAAGAAAATTGGAGGCTAAGGGCTTGGCTTTTACTACGAATTTGAGTAGTAATTCCTAGATTTGGATTCCCTCCCATTTTTGTACTTTATGAGTGTCTCAGAACTGCTATGGTGATTTCAAGGGCAGAAACATCTTAAAATGTCAATGTAAATGATATTTTAATTAGCCATAGTTCATGTCAGGTGGAATAGATAACTGTCAAGCCAGCTGAAGCCAGTTTTTGTCTGCAGTTATCAGCCCCTCTAGTTAGCTTCTGCCTGAGGGTTGTTTGCGCTTACCACCTGCACCCAATCTTCAAGGCCCTGCATCACTCTCATCCCCATCTCCTAGTCTCCTGCTCTTGACAAAATCACCTCATGTTTTAGAAAGGAATAGGTGGGATTTTATTTATATCACTTGCTAGGCATGAAATAGATGGAATTATGGCTGTAAGGCTGTTACTACTTCTGTAAAATGTGTGTGTGTGAATGTTATTTGAGCAACATATGCAAAGCTTATGGCATTTAGGATAGTGGTACAGATATTTAAATGGAAATACACAGGACTCTTTAAATAAGATTTTTGAAGAAATAAGTGTAATTTTTCTCTCAATGATATTATTTATAAAAGCAATCTATAACATAGGTAAAATTAAGTAATTGTAAACTTAAATAAATAATATCAACCTGTTATATAAAGATTATTTACCTTTTAAGGAGAGTCTTTTTAAGAATTTTAGTAGTTTTGAGTTCATCATAGCACAAATAACATAGCATAAACATGGTCATCATTAAGAAAGCAACAAGTAGCCTTAATTGTAGTAATATTTTTAATTCTAATACTCTGTACATTTATGAATTGTATATTTTGTTTCTGATTAATCTTTTATTGTAAAACTTATTTTTTCCTCAAGAAAGGGACACAGTTTGCTTAGAGTTCATAATTAAGAAAGGGGTTTTTAACATTCAAGAGGGTTTTAATTTCATGCTATGTGTTATGCCGCCAGAAGCAAATTCTCCTCTAGGTTACCCATTTTAATCAATGCTGTAAAATTTACATAGCCCGAGGTATAGACAACTAAGCAGAAATGCAAACTTAATTGTTCTTCTATCATCCCTACCCTATACTAAATAGAGTTTTGTTTGTAAGTATTTTCTCCCATCATTAAACATTTCTAAGAATTTTCTTGGAGTCCTAAAAGAGTCTTACTACCCTTCCTTTAAAAGAGAGAATGACAGGCCATAATTCCAATGAAAGTTGGAGTTCTCCTAAAGGCCACTGTGTTTGCATTTTCTTTTTTTTTGTTGTTGTTTAATATTCTAGCTGAATCTTCTAAAGGCAATGTAGATAAGAGAAGCAGTTCTTTTAACAACAGAAATATTGTTTTGCATTAATCATTTGGTTTTTTGCTTTAGGTTACCAAATATTGTATTGTTGCTCTAAAATGAATGATGTATTGTACCCCATCAGATGCAATAGTGAAAGTATTCCATCAGTATATCATTACAAGAGAAATATCTTCACTTGTTTACAGTTACATATAAAAACAAAGTCCCAGGAAACCAATTGAGCTCTTGCTAAATTTTAATATCTAAAGTTAATATAAACTCTAATACCCATAAATTTTATATTTATATTAAAATATAGATAACACATTATTTTTAATAATTCTTTAAAAATAAGATGTCTAAAAATAAAAAGGTAAATATGCAATTAAAATATGTGCTATTCAGATTCCATATTTAATATAAATAATACAAACTTTAAAAAGACATTAATATTTTTGAGTATAATGTCATATTATCCTTTCCTTCATACAGTTTACAGGTTTTATAAAAGCAGAAGTATGCTCAGGTAGAAATAAAAACTAACAAAGCATGTATACTGTTTTAGAATTAAACTACTTTTGACTAACGAAATATGTATTTTTATAGCAAAATAGTATCTGAGAAAATTTTATTAAATAAAGCAATTAGGTAATGTATAACTTCCTGAATACTCATAACAAAGTTGATTTCAAAAAAATACTCTGGGACTTCCTATCCTTAGTTTTTTCCAAAGCATTTGATGGTCCTAAATCCGTCCCCAAGTAACTCCCGCTACCACCACAACTATTCCTCTGGGCTCTGGAAATATAAAGAAATAAAGAGATAAATTTTCGGTGCTCATGAAATGTCTACCCACTGGAGATGATGATGACAACAATGACAAAAATAATATGAGGTGCACTTTGCTGACTCTATGCTGGAGGCTTTATGTGTTTTAGAACAAGAATTCTAAAATGTTAGCATAAATCAGAATCAACTCTAGAACCTGTTAGAACACCATTTGCTCGCCACTACCCCACTGATCACCCCATTGATTCAGTAGGCCTGGGGTGTGGTCTGAAGATGTACATTTCTAACAAATTTTCAGGTGATACTCATGGTGGTACTGCATTTAAGGTGCTACACTTTGAAAAGATCTCTTGCAGACCTTTAACCCTGTAACCTACAAAACAATTTTATGAGGCAACTAATATTACTCTTATTTTACAGGTGAAGAATCTGAGCCTCAGAATCATTAATTAAATGCAGTTAAAGTCCACCTGTGATTCACGTATAGGACCCTATTACTCTAAATTCTGAAATCATAACCATTGAATTCAAAGAAAGGTCACTGACTTCAGTGTAACTTAAAGAAAGTAAAAACCTTGTGCTAGAAAATCTGAGCTATAACATTTAATATATCTTGTTCTTTCTGTTAGAACATAATGGAAAGTTGACTGTCATCTATTTAATCTGACCAATGTAGATACCTGTGTGTCCCTTTAAATTGAAAATGACCTCATTCTTACTAGCTTGTGGATGTAAATTAGCCAAGTAATTTTAGTTCATGATTTCACTTTGAGCTATATTATTGCAGGAAAGGATGGGATTAAGCATTAGTTCTGTAAGACAAATACCTCTGGAAGTGTATTATTTGGCTTAGCTGCTTGGATGAGCTAACAAGATGAAGCTTCAATAAGCATTTCAGTCAGAGGTCATGGTTGTTTAGCACACACTTGGCAAGGGCAGAAATGATAAGTACAGCATTAGGAAATCAGACAGTAATAAGGAAGGGTGAGCACCGGTAATAGAGGGTCCAACACATGTGAAGCAAGGGAATAGGAAAACAAGAACAGGCAAAGAAGAGTATCTAAGATACACAAGCCTGATACACCTGCAAGGAAGAGTTACTCTTAATCACATACAGGCTGATAGTCAGGAATCCAGATAGAAAGTGAGTGTTTTTAAGTTAGCAACAGCAAGAGATGGGAACATGATATGTTTAATCCTTTTTGATCTATGAGATCACTGGTAATTTAGGTGCTCTAATTCTGGGTATAGCAGGATGAAAAATAAAAATCACAGCTAGATCCGAGGGCAAGTTTTTTTTTTTTGAAACACTTTTCAGGAAGTAAGCTATATATATATTGCTAAAACCTATATTCCTGAAAGTATCACGTTGATTGATACATAGTAAGAACTCAGAATTTTATTTTTGAATGGAAGAATGGATGTTTACATAGATGTGTGCATACACAAATAGATAAGTGAGTAAAAATGTATAAACATAAATTGAGGATTAGAATTTTCCAAAGCATGGAAGTTGAAGGCAGTTTAGATATGGTGTTTAGCTTAATTTAGAACATATGGAGACATAATATCAGGGAAATACAAATTCTAGATTCCAATTTATCCATGAACTAGTAGCATCACTTTGAGAATATCTCTGACCTTTGGGATAATTAAAATATTGAGACAAAATTATCTCTGAGCAAGAGAAAGCTATACTTTGGTTACATTTCAATATCTTGCAATCTAATTCCCACAGAAATATAAATTTCTACTGTCAATCACTATAGATTCTGATTTTAAAAAAATCAGTTCAATGTAATTATGGTTAAGTCTATGCAATTCTAATTATCTATGTAATTGCAGCTGAGTTGAATTTTGTAATTCAATTAGTTGGTAAGACTTTTTTCCTCCCTTTATAACATGGTATATAAAAGATCACATTTTTAAAGCTTTCAACAAAAGCTTTTTTGAAACAAATTATTTAACTGGAAATGAATTAATTGAAATTAGAACAATCCACTTGTTCTATAAAACCCAAGTACAAAACTTTTTACCAAATTAATGATGGCCTTTGACAAATTAAAAAAATTATCTCTTGGCTTTATATACTAAAGGATGTATATAAAGAATATAGTTGTATAGACTTAAATACTCAGCACAAGGGAAAAACAGAAAAGATGACATCTCTGTGTAAAGTCTAAACCTTGATTTTTTAAATAGGTGATAATTTGAAAACCTGTTCAGTCTTTATAGATTTTAAATATTTAATGTTACACACCTAGTGAGGCTTAATTACATAATTGCACTAACTTTAGCACTGGATTTCTCAACTAGTGATTCTCTATCGGTGAACCATGAAGGCTTTAGCTGTTACCTATCCAAGCTGGTTATTATTGTCACATAGCCATCCCTGAAATTGATAAATTTCCAAATACATGACCATAGGCTCCATGCCACTCAGACCTTTACCATGCTCATATACACTGGCTCTGCTCTTTGAGGGGAGAGGATATCATATTTGTGAGCATATCTGTGTCAGTAGAGGTTGACGTTTTTGCTGGAAGGTGAATACACTACTGGATGGTAGGTTAGTAAATGCTGTTCACAAAAAAAGTGCACAGGTCGTGTTACTACTCCTGCCTTAAACATAATATTTTAGTAAAGTCTAAAGAAAAGTTTCCTCAAAAAAACATAAATTAGAAAAAAATAGTGGAGTAGGCAGCTCTAAACTTCCATCCTTTCACAGAAACATCAAAAATAAATAGAAACTGCCAGAACCCATTTGTCAAAACTCTGGAAATAGGCGAAGGTTCATGGCAAACAAGTGAACAATAAATAACAAGGCAACTAAAATGGTAGGAAAGCTTTGGGGCATCTTTGTTTGCCCTTGCCTTCCTCCCTGCACTGTGGCTTTCTTAAAGATGGCAACCCGTGTTCTCAATGTAGGGTCCTTGTTCCAAGTTCTGGAGAGAGCAGACCAGACCTCATTTACAACTACTGTGTTTGTGCAAGCTGCCTGGAGGATGCCTGAAGGATTGACACAAGGAGTCTCTGTCTTGCTATCTTGAAACTCACTCAGGACAGAGAAGCAGGGGGCATTACTGGAAAACATTGTAAGGCAAAAGAAAAACCTGCAGCTGCCTGGGGCAAAAAAATTACACTTGAGACATACAATATGCAGTCTACAGCCTTGGAGGAATAGCTAGGGTGAGTGTTGATTTGGGAAACTGGGGCATTTTGAAATGCCTGTGTATACTGAGGAATTTAAAAAGCCATACATGCCCAAACCAGAATACATGCTCAAAAAAGACCTGAGAAGAAGATCCTAAGTTTTCATGAAAATAAAGCTAAAATGAAGATTTAATCCTATGTTTTCTCTAAAAGTTTTATATTTTGAGATATCATATTTAGGTCTGTGATCCATTTTAACTTTATTTGTGTATATGGTATGAGGTAGGAATACAGTGTTAATTTTAGAATTTTTTTTTATTTCAGCATATTATGAGGTTTAGAATTTCTTAATCTATTCAACTTAGATGCTTGCCCTTCAATCATATCATAGAATCTGCATCAGCAAAATCAAAATCAACATATCTATACTTCCTTCCCATTATGTTTTTCTCCCATTTCATTTTTTTCTTTAAGAATACCACCATTCTCATCCTCCTTGATTATAGGATGGTGTGGTGATTATCTCTTTTCTCATTATTCTAATTCCAATTACAAAATTATGTGGAATCTATTTCCAATATATCATGCGGATGTTTCTTTCCTCTGAATCCATGCTATTCTTCCATGTCAGAACTCCAATAGTTCTTCCATGAACCACTAATCTGTCACTGCCAAATTTACTTATATTTTATACTTGTGTCAACTAGTAAAATGCCAGGCTTACACCATTTCAATGTCTATAGAATGTAAGCATGTTTTCCCGGCATTCGGTGCTCTTCTGATTTCTTGCTTTTCCATCTTGCTGTATTCTCTAATCTCATTAAGCTGAATATCTCCCCCATTTTCCAGATAATTTTAACTGTCATAATGCCATGACTTGGATTCTTCATTAAATTGATTACTCCCTGTTATAATTCACTCCTTTTTTATTATCCTACTATTTTTTATAATCTCCAAAACAGACAACAGCTCATCACTGAAAATTTTTCAGATCAATTTCCCTGAAAAGTCTCAATATTTTTTTTTGTTTTAGTTCTCCTGTCCTTTATTATCTAGTCTTTTCTTGTGGCATTTGACAGTTTATGACATGCAGTGAGGAGTAACCACTTTATACATTTTATGCCATGTATTATACCACAAAGTCCTTCAGATTAAAATCTACACACGTTATCATTTCCACCCTCCTATTTCCAAAGATAATATTTTAAAATTATAAATATGCTACTGAATGTACACTATATATAAGCAAAATCCCATTTACTGCTCAGAAAATAAATGTATTTTTCCTCACAGAAATGAAAAGAATAAGAAAATGTCTTCACTATTCAATGATATAAGAAAAAGAGAGCCTGGCAGAAGAACCCCCTTTTCAGAATTGTTGCTGTTCATACAGTGAATATATCCTTCACCCAGAAAGGTTTGCTGAAAGATCAACTCACAATAAGGCAGATTAATAAGAGAAAGAGATTACAAATTTACTCACCATGTGCACAAGGAGAAGCACAGGTAGAATCAAAGAGTGACTACCCAGTATCCCAGTGGGGTCCAAAAGTTTATATACTCTCATTTTAGAGGGGAGAAGGAGACGAGGAATATAGGTAACTCTATTTACAGGCAATAAATGGTTATCAGAGAGGATGAATAGATACTTGGGAGAATGAACCGATGTGGACAACAAATCAACTTGTAAATGATTCTCTTTGGAAATTAACCTGAGAGACAGATACTGTCTTTAAAATGGATTGGGCTGGGTCTGATTGCATTCTTGATTTTCTTTCCTGCAATATATTGAGATAACAGGAAGAGGAAGGAAAGGCAATTGTTCTTGAAGGGTCCCTCTGGTATTTATGGAGATAGAGGGAAAGCCCCTTCCAATGCCTGTTGATCTCTAAGGGCCTCTAATGCAAAATACTCTTTATGCCAAGGAGTCATATTTTGGGGTGAAATTCCCTGAGCTCCTTCACAAGGGATAAACTCCCTAGATAAACAAAATGCTAAAACCTTTTCAAAGATGATAAAGACTCCAAAAACCGTACTAGTTAAATTGAAATTGTTGTGGCTCTTTTAAGAGAGATTAAACAAAATTAGGGTAGAAAATTTCCTCTTGCCTGAGTTTTTAAAAGACAAAATGACAGAAAAAAACTAAAGTCAAAATGTCAGAAGCACAGAAATCAGAGGAGAATAGCAATAACTTGAAGAAGGACTGCAAAGAGAAATCGTTGGGTTGGCCTCAACAAATTATTACTCAGAGCTGTCATATTCTGCTCGTTTCATAAAGTAATTTATCTTCTTTGTCTTGAATTTTTATCTCAATTTCCTAATATTCCTTGTGCCTGAATTATATATTTTTAGCTAAGGCAATAGCATTCAGAAATAAGGCAGGTCCAGCTTTGTCTCTGAAATGGGGGGTTTGGGGAAGACTGGGCTGGTGGTTTCAACCAGGGATTTAGACAGTGTTAAGCAGCAGGTTGGGGAAAAAAGCCAGTGAATAAAATGAGGATTGGGGGAGTGGGAAAGGAATAATTTAGATAAAACTGGAAGGTAAGGACATTTTTTCCATCAGCCAACACCCCTGACAAGCCACAGTGCAGATTGTGTGGCAAGGAGCCCAGGTGTAATGACTATTTCAGACCTCTTGTAATAAGCTCTAATCAACCACGTGGGATAGAACATAAACTCTAAATTGTATGCTAGTGTTGGTATCAGAGCATAATGTGAGGTAAAATGAACTTGGTAAAAATCCATAGAAATACAGGACATGTAATGAGTGCATTGGTGGCTGTTTTTTCCACATTTCTCACATGTACAGACTCATTTCCAAATAATTAATATCATTTGCCAAGTTTCTGCTCACATTTTACATAAAAATGTATATCAGTGGAAAATTATAAATTAGTAGTAGAAATTTTTGTACAGTCTGAAGGACCCTATTCTTTTGAAAAAAATGATTATTTGAACAATATTTATGAAAACTTATTCGGAAATTTTTGAAATTTATAGAGAAAAAAATAACTTTACCTCTTTGCTTTAGTACAAAAATAGGGGCAAAGCAAATGTAGTAGATAATGAAAAACTTCTTTTTAGACAATTCCAAGTGTTCTTTAAAATATGGAATAATAAATTAAGTAGAATTTTTAAAATCTCTTTTGCTTTCATACACATTCTTCTCTTTTACTATATAAAATTGACAACATTGAAATTGCCCTTTATAAAATTAACAAAGGGCCACAAAGTGGGAACTGTGGTAGGGGAAATATATATATGAGGGCTGTCAGGAAGGTATCCAGCCATGCACTATGTTTTTGTTATATTAACAATGGCTGGGTACTTTCTGGACAGTCCTTGTGTATATGTATAAAACCAGCCATTGTTCCCTAATTAGCTTTCCTATAATAGCTTATTACTCGGGAGTCACATAGCTGATGGTCACAAAGAGTCTTAGCTTTCTTCATTGCTCCCATAGATAACGTCACCCTTGTGAAACCTAAGCCTAGTTTTTGAGATGTCTTCCAGGCCCTGCATTCCAATGGAACAGCTGACCCACCCAGACCAGTGGCCCATACCAAGGAACTGACTCAACTGGTTTTGCAACCCTCATCCAAGAAGGGACTCAAAGAAGACAATTTCTACACCCTTGATGGTTCTGTCCCAAATCCAGCCAATTAGCAGATCCGATTATCTAGCCCTTTGCTTGCCAAACTGTCTTTAAAAACCCTTTCTCTGCTCTAACCTCTGCTGTCTCAGTATATTGGCTTCCTCTTGAGCAGTGGGCAAGGAACCTGGTAAGACTGTAACATTAATATCCTTATACTAACTTTTTCACAGGAGTTGAGAGGGTTAAAATATACTATAAATAAATCTATTTAATGTATAAAGTCTAAATATAAATAATGATCACATTTAAAAGATAAACTAAAGATATTAAGTGAACCTGGCAAGCAACTTACCAATACATGACCTAAAATATAGCAACTATGACAAGGAACATTAGCCTGAAATGTCAATTGTCATCTCAACAAATCAATTTTATGTTGCTGTTGTTAATTTTTCTTTAAGTAAGTCTTGGAAAGAACACAAAATATGGTAAAATCACATATAACACTAAAATATGATCTTTAAAATATGTAGAATATAAGGGGAATAAAAGAAACAGGCAAATCTTAATAACCAGCATATTATCTACTTGATTTCACTGGATCCTTGACTAAAGGAACACTAGAACAATCAAGGAAGTTCATTTTCCCATAACATATAACATATGTAAATAAACTGTAAGGTTTTTGGATGATGGGCGCCAGAGAAAGAAAGACGAGCAGAGTGTAAAGTTTTTTTTAGTGGCGAGGAGAAAGACAGAGTGGGGGAGCCAAAAAACGTGGCTTTATTGAGTGCTCCCGGGCGAGGTTCACAGGTCCAAGAGAGGGGCCAGAGAAGTCGCCCCACCTGGAAGTTTTGAGCAGGCTTATATATGTTTTAGAGTTGGGGGATGGGGTTTTTTTTGGCGCGAAGAATTTTGGCTCAAAAAGTGTGGAGTTCTTTGTTGTAGTTTTAGGGCGGGTCTTTTTTTTTTCTTTAGGGAGGGGAGGGGTGCCCGCCACCAGCCTTACATAAACCAATGTGACTGATTGGCACTTAACCAAACTTGACAAATTAGAGTTTCATCGCTGACATTTTGAGAGAGAATAGACAAAGTATGCCATAATTTTACTACAAAAATTAATTCATGCTGTTACAATGTTATTTAAAGGAATTTGCTTCCCATTTTTCTCGTGGCTGTTTGATGGTTTGAGAAATGATGGCTAATACATTACAAGGGTTATCCAGTAATGGAAACAAAGTTCTAAATAAAAATAACAAAATTCTGGAAATCAAAAGGTTACCAGAAATTATAAGTAAGAAGAGAAAATAGCACAAAATGTCAACTAAATTCTAAAAATTGTTAAGAGCCATCAAGCAGTAGGCATCTATGAACACAAACGGTAGTAGCTTAATTAATGGCAAGGTAAATTGAATATATGCATTTAAGCTGGAAAACAGAAAACTGTTAACCTTCTGTAGCCTAAATCACATAGAGCAGCTTCTAATTGTGCTAATCTAGCTACAGCTAGAGAAGAGAAAACACAGTTTTGAAACCTTGCTTTCTAAGAGAGAACATATGCAAGCAAGAGAGTCATATGCAAGCACAGATCAGTTTCAGCATTTGATCAGAAAACAGGCTGGGTTAGTAACACCAAATTAAGCAGGTGAAGAGCAATGGGCAATGTCTATAGCTATACACTCCACAAAGGGAAGGAATTGAGTGGCACTGGAAATCCAAAAGGAAAATAAGTATTAATAAAAAGAATATATACTGCATAACCACATAACATACTTAATAATTTAAGCTATTAAAATTGAAATGATAGCCCAGGGGAATACAAAAAAAAAGAATCAGCAAAAGCAAATAATGGAAGATTCAAACACTTAAGGAGGAAACAAAGGAAAGAAAATCTATACAAAGCATGTAGAAAACAAATAGGGAGTTAAGAGGAAAGGCAATAAGAGGATGATAAAAGTGCAGAATAGTAAGTCTGTTAGAAAGTAAAGAATACGCGCAATGCCAAGAATGTTAGGGTGTATATAATTGACAAAATTATATCAAATAGTATGAAGATCAAACAGATCATTAGGTGAAAATTTTAAATTCATGCTGTGCTCAGATGCCAATCAGTATTCAATAGGCAATTAATAGATGAGTTCCTAAAAGTAATTAGCCTCAAAATTTCTTTTGTCTTTCCTCAATTTTTTCTTTTGCATAAAGAATGACATAAAACACATAAACACACACATATATATGAAGTAAATTTGAGAAATATTACACAGGATATTCTTCACTGTACAAAGTGGCAGCCAATAGCATGAGTAGCTATTTAAGTTTATATTAATTCTAATTAAAAAGGAAATAGAATTAAAATTCAGTTTCTCAATTTCAAACACAATTCAAGTGTCAATACCTACATTTGGCTACTGATTACCCTATTGGACAGCACAGATATAGAACATTTGCAACATTGCAGAAAATTCTGTTGCACAGCGCTGGGGAATTCATAATACACTTTATCATTTTAAAGGTTCTGAGCAATGTATGAGACAAACAAAACAAATGATGGAATGTTATTTAGCCATAAAAATGAATAAACTATTAATAAAATAGCTCACTTAAGTCTCAAGATAATTATGCCGTGTGAAAAAAGCCACACAAAAAGAATATTTATTGAATGATTCCATCAATATAAAACTCTAGAAAATGAAAATCAGTCTATAGTGTCCTAAACAGAAGGGTGGTTGCCTGTATAGTGTATGTGGGGAGAAGGACAGGAGAGATTTAAAAGGGTGAAAAGAAACCTTTGGGTGTTCTCTGTCTTGATTAAAGTGATGGTTTCATGGGGCGTATATATGTTAAAATGTATCAAATTGCACACTTTAAATATCCTCAGTTCATTGTAAATAAATTATACTGAAATGAAGTGATTTTTAAAATATGCACGAAAATTTGGGTAATCAGTCTCACAAATGGTGTAAAGAAAGCTGGGCAGCAAAGAGTACATTCACGTGATACAGTTCAGAAAGTTCTTACTTAGCAGTGTAGGGGGTGAGAAGGGAGGTTGCTATTAATAAAAGCTAGTAAAGGTGCCCGAGAAAATATTGGGATGATGAATGTTTTATATCTTGACTTGGGTTTTGGATATACAGGCCTATATGTAAAAAGTCGTCCAAATGTACATTCAAGATTTGCATATTTTACAGTAGGTAAGTTACATCACAATAAACAAAGCACAGTGAGAAATAACAAGACTTTGCCAAATGTTGCAGAGAATGTGGAGTAACTAATTTTCAGAAACTAATAGTGGAAATATAAATTGGTATCATTAAAATATATTGTCAAGTGTCTACCAACCATATAATCCAACCATTCCATTACTATTTATATATCCAAAAGAAATGCTTTCCTGCATTTCACAGAAAATATGAGGAAGAATACTCATAACAACATGTGTTTTAATGGCCAAGTATGAAAATAATCCAAATTTTCATCAAATGTAGAATAGATAGAATAAATTGTGGTATATTCACACAGCGGAATAGGACCCAGCAATGAAAATGAATGGAGTGTCACGTGGAATAGATTGAAATTCATAAATGGAACATTATCCAAAAGAAACAAGATGCAATGGAATATTGTGTGATTGAATGTCCACAATGTTCGAGATCATTAAAACTTATATAGGGTGACAGAAGTTAGAAAATGTATTGGAATATGTGTTAGGTAATGAGTGGATACTGAAGGAAGTTTCTAGAATCTTGTTTATGTTCTGTTAATCTGAGTAGTGGTTATATGGATTCATACATTTTGAGAAAACTTGCACTGCATATAGATGGTCTGTGCATCTTTCTAAGTTTATTAGATTTTATTTTACTTTAAAATAATTTGAATTTGTTATACAACTCACTATAGTAACTCACACAATAAGTTTAAATAGGCTCATCATGCAATTAAGAAATTGAATTCAATTCTTATTATATTTTAAATTGCTATATACTTACAACAAAAGTATTCATATAGCTCTGATCTCACAGAATTTTAGAAGTAGAAGGGGCTTTTCATTTTTACGAAAATTTATCTCCTTACATTTATATGTGATGTTGCTGCTGTCCAGGCAGTCTATGGTCACAGGAGTGATTAGCTACAAAACTGGGGTGAGACCCGGCTTCCTGACTGCCACTTCAGTGCTCCCTCCAAATGACTCTGTATCCTAATTAACCTTCTGGAGTCTGGTATAAAATTATAGGAATGTTGGGAAAGAATGTTTATCTCTCCTGATTCTTTAAATGTATCTTTACAAAACTTAACCAGTAATGAAGTGATTTCAGTATTTAATGTAGGATTCATATTTTATACATTTTAGCCTTAAGTATGTTCCGAAGGGACTATGGCAATTATATCTTCATCCATTTGTCACCAAGCTGTATTCTAGTTTTTCTCAAATTATTTCATCAAACTATTCGTACAAATAATGTTCAAATTTGTACAATTTACAGATAATTTTTTAAAATTATTTTTATAGTCCTGGCTAGAAACCAACATGTAAATAAATTTATGTTTTAAAAAAAACTGTGAGTTCCTGTACTATGTGGCAAGAACCATACCACGTGGAACACATGGTGAACAAATCAGGTACTGGACTTGTCCTCATAGAGCTCACATTGTGGTGATCAATTAAGGCATTCATCACTTAATCACAAACATACACACACACACATGCAGAAACAAAAACTGTGGAAAATGCTATAATAGACAATTGAAGGATTATGAAATGGAAAACAAGAAAAATTAGAAGTTAAAAAAATTATGAAGATAGGAATTTGTATCCTCAAGGAACATCTGCCTTTTTAAGTTATGTACAAATGTTCATTCAATTTTCTGTCACATGATCATATATAAAATAGATTGAAGAAGTCAGTCTCTTCTTTATATCAATTCTTCAAAATCAATGACATTATTACCATTATCAGAAAGTTAGAAAACAACTGATTTTCAAAATATTATGTCTAACAGTTATAAAATTCTCTTAAAAGTCAACACCGTTTACAAGGATGGTTTCAGTTAATGCCATTAATGTTTCATCTTACCTGCCAGGACCAAACTCCTTCATAGTGTATCCAATTGAATTTATCTACTGCATAAATTGTCCTTATCTGTTAATTAATACACAAAATGTTTGCTGCTTTATTAATCAAAACATGTCACACTGCCTGCCATTGATGAATAAAAGAAAAACTTCATTGCCCTAAAACAGGTGTCATAGAAATTTAGTTTACTTTAAATCAAGTTTTTCTGAGTCTAAATACAATATCTCTCATTGCAGTTCTATTTTTTCTTTTCAAATGCCAAAATCAGTCTCTCATTTAGTTTTTAGTAATTCCAAGGATGAAGATGATGCCAAATTGAATAGGATTCAAATTGAATAGTTCAGGAATTTGTTTAAAACACTTCTTGGCTTTCATTCATATATTCATTCATTGAATGTGTGTGCATTTGTGTGTGTGTGTGAGAGAGAGAGAGAGAGATAGACAGAGACAAAGACAGAGAAAGAGGGAGAGAGGGAGAGGGAAAGAGGAATTTTTATTCAGTTATCTTAAAATAGGAAAAAGGGAAAATCAGAAATGTATGCAAATTTAGAAAAGATATACAGTAGACTCCCCCTTATTTGCTGAGTATGTGTTTCAAGACCCCCAGTGGATGCCTCAAACTACAGATTGTACAGAATGCTACACATACTGTAATAACAGTTATGCTAGTGTGGTCTCTCTCAATATCTTGTTATACTGCTTCTTGTGATGATGTGAGATGATAAAATGCCTATGTGATAAGATGAAGTGAAGTAAATGATGTATGTAGGTATTGTGATGTAGCATTGGGCTACTATTGACCTTCTGACAATTCATCAGGAGGAAGATCCTCTGCTTCGGGTGATCTTGGATCATTGAGTCATGATGATGTCTATGGTTGGATGTCAGGAGCTGAGGTGTTGGTGACTAACAGGTGGGTACTGTGTACAGCGTGGATATGCTGAACAAAGGGTCATTTGTGTCTCTGGCAGGACAGTGCAGGATGGTGCAAGATTTCATCACGCTACTTAGAGTGGGGCAAAATTTAAAACATATGAATTGTTTATTTCTGGAATTTTCAACTTAAATATATTCAGACTGAGGGTAACTGAAATTGTGGAAAGTGAAACCTCAGTTAAGGGGAGACTACTGTACAGGAGAATAAATTTTAACTTTTGAAGAGCAATATTCAGGTTTAGCACTAATACATATTTAAAATACCTCTTCAAATATATATAAAAATGAATTCACCTTAGATGAAAAAAATGGGAAAGAAGTGGTAATAGAGCACATCAGATAATAGAGTGAATAAAGAGTAATAAAATCTATTAAAGCCATAAGTATAACCTATGAATTCCATGTTAAATGTCTAAATCATCGCCTTTCTTTTTATACAGTTTTTTCATGGAATTCACCATTTGTTGGGGACTGCAGGTTGTTCCAGTAACCTGTATGAATTAAATCATATGAGAGATTGCTGCTGATCACCACTTGAAAACTCAGTGGTGGATTTGACTTAGTGTAAGGTATGATCGCACCTGAGGCGTGCAGGGGATAAACCCTATCAGACACCTCTGCTGCCCTGCTCCCTGTTTGCTTGGCCTCAGCTTTGATGCAGCCTCATCCTAAGCAGATATCCATGTCTGGGCTATCATTCACTTCTTGCTGTAAGCATTTTACACAGGCACGTCCCTTTCAGCTTTCACTCCTTTGCCCTGGGATTTCTCCAATGTCATGAATATCATAAGGGGCCTCTTGGAAGGAAGGGAATTTAATGCCCTGAGGACAACCCTCAACCAGTAGGGTAAAAAGAGCCAAGTGAAACAGGCTTCTCCCTGTCTGTCCTTATGCGGATCATGGGCAGAGGCATTTCATAGGCTCTCTAGAAAAACCTCTGTTTGCTTTGACCCTAACTGCACCCTTATGCGGGCTTTTTCTCCTTTTCTGTTTCGTTATCCTCTGTCCTTCACTTCTGTTAGCAAGAACAACTCCCAAAGAAATCTTATACGTACATTGTGACCAAGGATATTCTGCTGGCTAGGAAAACCCGAGCATCTCTCTCGCTCTCTGTCTCACACACACGCCCACCACATCCATACCACTAAAGGAAAAATTCATTAAATGGTTATTTTCCTTACTATTTATTGCTTCCCCATGATATTTTTTATTATTTTCTTTTATTTCTTCCTATTGTTAGACATCTAATATAGTTTAGTCTATTCTATTTCATATTTTAAAGCTGTTGACATGCATTAAATTTATTTTACTATCTGCTGGTGGATCATGACGCTATGTTTGAAAAAAAAAAAACAGTCTAAATGATACCAAAACAGCCTATCAGTTTAGTTAGTTGGATCAAAATAATTCTTTGGTTCCATGATAATGAAAATGGCAATGGAGCTTTTTTTTCTCCCAAGGATAAAGACCCTGTCTTTTTCTTTATGTCACCAATGCCTAGCATAGTGTCCAGCACAGAGCAAACTTGTTGAGTACCTACTCTGTTCTAGGTGCATTATACGTAATGTTATTTTGAAAAATACCTCCCAATATTTTTGGTGTGGATACTATGTTCATTCTTTTCATCCTCATTGTACAGATGAGGAACAGAGAAGCATACACTTGCCCACAATTACACAGCTTGTAACTATGTGTTGAAGAAGTGTGCTATAGTTGTCATTACGCGGTATGTCATTGTGACATAATGTTTTGAGAAGACGTATCTACAACTACAGCAGACACAATTTAAGCAATTAAGAATGACCGTTGAGCATGATTTTTCTAGTATCAGCTGAATCAAGCTGGGAACAATGTTTCCCAGAACCCCCTTACTTTTGTGTTGTTAATTTAGAGTTTGCTAACAGAAACTTTAATGTGACATTTGTGAGATAGAATTCAAATAGAAGTCATTGTTCTCTGAAAGTTGTCAACAGATGCTGTGACCAACGGAAGCAGAAACTAAAAGTGATAGTATGGCACAAGGAAAAATTCTCTGAAGGTGCTTTATAAAGTGTCTGGATAATTAAAATTAAAACACCCTAAACTGAGAGTGAAGAAATTTCTTGGGTCAAATTCTCAACTTCAATTTGCTTCTGTAACATATGAGGGAAGGATACTTATCACAATGGTCCTTTCCAGCTATACCATACTACACATTTACAGAATGTACATCATGGTATTCTCGCCTTATCTAGGGGCTATGCAATACCCTCTAGGTGCAGTTTTAACTTATGTAATGTGATCAGCAGCAGAAATTAGGAACAGGCTGAAATATAGATTCTTCTTTCAAGTCAGCATTTTCCTTGCCAGAACTGAATCTTAAAATTGCTGACCAAAAAGTTTTCCCTTTGCAAAGATGAAATTCATGTTTATTAAAGCACCTAGGGGGACCATTCTAGTGACATAGTACCATTATTTCCAAACAGATATAAACCTTTCTCAGAAGAAAAAGGAATAGACTTTCCCTAAGCCACTATTTCATGCAAACTTTCTAACACAATACTATCTATGCCTAAATCTGGCAGAGACTGCACTAGCATTTAGTTTTAGTTTGTGATGGGAAAAAAATAAATAAATTACAAGTAGAACCCAATACGTAGAGCTAACTCTCATTGCTGAGCCTTGATATACTTGTGCTTTGTTTTTAAAATATAATTTCCCCCTTACAAGATATGGTATCGTGACATGTCTGTGTTAAGTAAAATAAGTCTGCTTTCTTCACTTCATATCTTCCACATTATAAAGAAAGTAAATACTCCTTTGATAAAGTAATTCTGTAAGTAATAGTCATGCAAACTATCTCTTCCTGAACTTCTACCAATGGATTTACAAGTTAACAAATGGGTGTGGACCCAGTAACAAAAGGATCTGCCTTGCTTTCATATTGCTTTCCCTCTGCTCTGATTTTATGTTTAATTGCAACTCTATTGAGTCTTTCATTTTCTTTGAAAGGTGGTAAATTAGATTCCATAAATCTTAATCAAATTAAAATTACCTTAAAATGTAATTAAAGCAATCTGAAAATGCTGCCTCTAAAAGACATCTTTGTATAACCAGAACAGTAGTAAGAGATATATTCTCTGGACTCAAATACTTGCTGAAAGATAAATTACAATATTTTGTGAAAGCCGTCTTTTAATTACAGGGCCAACATTAATCACCTAGCAAACAATAGCTTCTGACAGCTTAATAAAAAAGCCTAATAGATATTATCAAATCACTTGTATGATCCCTTTTTTTGTGTGAATTGTGTTAGGTTCACAAGACAGTTGAATGTCCACAAAGAGAAATTCTTAATATTTGAAATTCTTGTAACTCTATTAATTATGACCCTCTTATCAATGGCACAGTTAAGTGCACACTACCATATTCTAAAACTCCTGGTCATTTTCTAGCCTCTTCCACTAAAAAGTGTTTCTCTCTATTACTGCTGCATGCACATTTCTTTTTACCTCTGGAAATCTTTCCAACAGACTCACAAGGATACAAAAGTATAATAAAATATTTCCTGTAGATATTTGTGCTTTTAATCCTCTACCTTGAAAATATTTGTACTTCTGTCTTTCCATTTACCTTTTTTACCTTTATTTTTGTTTGATATGATTTTTCTTTTGGGAGGGGTAGGATCACATGATATAAACTCGACTTTCTGAGAGGCTGGAAACTAAGATCAGTCACGTGGGTAGTTAACCATACTCACTTGATGGAATCTACAAATGCTGTAGACTTCAGGGCTTGGATAAGCAACCAACACATACTCCGTGTGTATTGTCACACATCGATGCCAGTAGAGCAACAACATCTTGACTGTATAGGTAGAGGGTAACTGGAAGCTGCATGTTTGACATCCTCCTAGTGTTACAGCCCAACCGGGTTGTATTGCCCACTGCACAAAGAGCCAGTACACTGAGACAGTCTGCATTGCAGTGGAGAAAAGAGTTTAATATAGCAAAGTGCCAAGCAAAGAAACAGAAGGAATTTCTCAAGTCTGTCTCCCCAAGAATTTGGGAGAAAAGGTTTTTAAAGATAGTTTGGTGGGCAAAGGGTTAGACAATTGGGTCTGCTAGTTGGCTGGGTTAGGGACAAAACCACAGGGGTGTAAAAATTGTCTTCTTTATTGAGTTGGTTCTTGGGTGGGGGGGTCTCAATACCAATTGTGTCAGTTCCTCAGTATGGGCCACTGGTCAGGATGGGTCAGCTGTTCCACTGGAATGCAGGGCAGTGGAAGATAACTCAAAAATTAGGGTTTCACAAGGAACTTAAGAATCTTTATGACCATCAGCTATGTGACTTCTGAATAGCAATTATAAGAAAGTAAACTAGGGCACAGTGGCTGGTTATTATTATTAGTTTTAACTATGCCTGTGCCTTTGTAGAGTTTAGGCCTTTACCGTAGTTTTTGCCTTGCACTCTTTATTAACTTGTAAAGGCGGTTTTATGAGATTTTTGCCTTGTATGTGTCTTGGTTGATATTAATCTAGTTCCTTTCCATGTAATAAACCATACCTGTGAGTATAAAGTTTTCAGTTCTATAAGTTAATCTAGTGAATTATTGAAATTGAGGGTGGTTTTGGGAACTTTCTCAATTTGCAATTGAGGTGAGAAAAGAAGGTAGTCTTATATGGACTGTTCTAACTTGCAGGTGACTAACTCCTCATAGTAGTGTATATCCCATTTTACTTTATTGCTCTCCTTTCTTTAAAAGAGTATCTTTATTGATAATTCTTGACTCGTTACTTATCTGTTGTTTTTCCTGATCTATGACACTTACTAATTAATAAAACATATTTAAAAGACCAATATATGTAGCTATCACATTAGGAAATCTTGTGAGAATGTGGCCTGCTGAGGATTGAAGATGGAATAGACATGAAAGATGGTCATTAGTTGTCATTTGACAAACTATGTTAGAAAAAAATAATTCAAGGAATATATAATGTAGAAACTGAATTTGTTTGTGCATGAAAGTTTTCTTCAGTTCCAAAAAATGAAACAAGGAAGAATTTTAAACAAAACTTCAAATTGTAGCCTACAGGCCCCACAGACGAAAAAAAAATAAATGATTTAGCTTCAAAATAGAAATTTCTATTCTGTTTGGAAAGTGTGAATTAGAGACATGCTGGTTGTGCTCCCAGGAAAAGCTGACCCAGAGGAATTGAGGCAAAGCACCCAAATAATTGCATATCTCAGGTTTCCAATTATAGAAATTTCCAGGTTTCAAGTCTCTAAGTTTCAAAAAGATAGTAACATAGCGCATTAGCCAGTAAAGGGCATATAAATAGAAAAATCATTTTGTCCAATAAAGAAGATGTGAAAAGTAGGAAAATTTCTTGGATATTTATGAAGAAAGAGGTAAAAAAAAAACAATTAGTACTTGGAAGTGGTAGAAATCCTGTCTGGAAAAACATAAGTAAAATAAGTCTTTAAATCTAGAACTGAGATACCCCAAAATAGTCTCCCTTATTCATTCACTCTAGGGAATGCCTTTGCCAATGATGCACTAATCTTTCTTCTGTCATTTAGATATCTTATCTTTATACAGACATAGAAAATGTAAAAAGCCTAAATGCTTTGCAAGTTATAAAGAAATTCAGAAATAATCTCTTGTAGTCAAAGTTGTCCAATTTGTTGATAAGCTATCATTTCTCTGGCATCTGTTGTTCTTCCCGCAAGTAAAATGGAGCACCATGTGTTTCTTAGATGTGGCAGTTAAGTTCCATGCTGAAGGCTTGTTTTCCAACTCTAAATGGATTTTAACTAGACCATACTCAGAGTCTCTGCACTCCTATTCTTTTCTCTTTTTTTCTCTTTGCAAATGTAAAATAAACCTGAAAAGAAATGAGCTCATTATGCTTTTCCATCTGAAATAAAAAGAACAGCAATACCACTCAGGCAGAAGCTGATTTTATAGCTTACGGCATTTCTTTTAATGTTTCTCTATATTTCTTCTGGAGTTCTAGTATACGAACTTGCCCAAATTCTCCAGTCTAAGTCAGCTCCCTGTTAAACTTTTAAGAGCTCTGATTTCAGCTGCAAAAATTGCTCCCAGAAGCAGAGAGATGTTTGGCATTGACATCCCATCTAGTTCTGTTATTAGGCTCGCCTTTAGTTTTTGCTACTTACCAGCTTCACTACCAAGAGATCCTGAAGAAGCTATTTCTTGGGACAAAACTGACTATAATTGCATTTTTGAAAAATGATTCTTTCCTGATTTCTCCGTGTAAGTGAGAAAGGAAATGTATCGTTCTAACTTACTTAATATTCCTCTGAATTCTCATGGAACCATATTCTCTTTATGTTTAAGCATTTCCCACATTTAAAAGTAGAAACTTTTCTTAGAGCTTATTCTTTTTTGAAAATTGCATTGTGGGTTTTCTAGGGACCAAAGTATGACAATTAGTGTAGGATAATAAGAGTTTTATGTAACATTAAGGAATCTGATACAGGTATTCAGGAAATTGAAATCCCTTTAAGGACCAAAGTTACAGATTTACTAAGTGATATTAAAAACCATACTGTAGTCATTTTATTGTCAAAAAATAAAAATCAGTACTCCTAGAAATGATTTTCTTCTAGCATCAGAAAATTAATATTATTTGATAAATATTTATTAAATATCTACTGGTAGATGTGAAGAGGAATTATAAATTACAGTATGTAATATATTGTCTCTGCTCCTAAAGAAAATATAACATTAATGAGATTAGACCAATATCTAAAAACAAATGGTAAATAATGATGATAATTATGATAGTAACTATGTTACATAGCACTCGCTATACACCAGGGATATTTTAAGCACTTCAGTTACATTATTTAATTAATTATAATAACAAGTCTAGGTGTTATTATTGTCTTTAGTGATGAGTCATTCAAAGTAGAGAGAAGCTAATTTTCTCAAGGTTTCACAGCTGCTAGGTGGCAGGCTGAGATTTAAACCCTGGCAGTCTGGCTCTGGACTCTGTCCACTGCCTGAAAATTGCAGACAGTGACAATGGAGAGGAAGAACAAAATAGAACAAAGAGCATGATATTAGTGCCAGGAAAACCTAAGCCTTTATGTTGACTCCACTGCTGTTTTTTATCGGTGTGCCTTAACCTCACTGTTCTCTCACTTCTTTCATTCATAAAATTTTAACGACTAACATTTCCTGAACACTTACTGGCACAGTTCTAGGCAATTTATATGCATTATTTCATCTCATCCTTTTAATAAGAACATGAGATAAAAACTAGTCTTTCCTTTCATCTTAAAGATCAGGAAGCTGAGGTATTGATATTTTAAATAATTTGGCTTAGGTCATATAACTATTAATAGTTTTATTTTTTCCCCCAGAGGGTACGTCTCCATATTATATTATTTCAATCACTATACTACAAATTCCTAGTGCAATGTAGATACATAGGTGCCTCAAACAAGGTAGCTATTATCTTCATTGTTATTTTATATAATACATAATTTCAAGTTTCTTTATATATAGGAATTTGGGATACCAATGTAGGCAGAGCAGCTTGCATGGAGAAATGAGACTTGTCAGCCCTATGTCTACCCATGATCCAATTAACTTGTGATTCAGCCTTCGATTAACTTCAACACTCCCAGTTCCAAAACCCTGCTCCATACTATGGGTCTTACCTGAATTCCTGACTCACAGAATCTGTGAACATAAGAAAATGATTGCTTTCAGCCACTAAGCTATGAGTTCGTTTGTTTTGTAATAATAATAGCTAGAATAGATAGTCAAGCAATGCCAGAGAAGATTAGTAACCCTTAGTAACAAGCTTGGTGAGATACACAAATATAGTCCCAGACTAAAAAAATCTCAACAAACACAAGTTACAAAAAACATGCTTATAAAATGTGATATTCTGCAGAAAGCAACTAGGATAGATTAAATAACCAAAAAAGCACATTATATGTCACTTTTTACCTTCTTAAACCTTTTCCTGTTATAGATTATTCAAATTACAAACAAATACTTTTTGGGAGATTAAGCTAATGACATGTTCTTTCAGTTAGAATGAAAATAAAACATCCATCTTTATATACACTGTACTGGAATTGGTAGGTATAAACTTTTGCATTAGATGCATTCATACATAAAATTGAGTATCTGCTTAGAAAATCCAATTAATCTGTTGAATGAAGATGTTTGTACTATCACTTACAGCTTAACAATTTTATTAGTGTCATAAACTTTGATTAAGCATTTATCTAACTTCTACCTTGTCTGACCATGATATTAATAAAATGATGTGCTTCTATCATTATTTTTTAAATCATACTTTCCTATTTGGAATATTAAGCAAATTTCAATTTTTTATTTTCAGAATTCAGAGTCTAAAAATGATATGGTTTACCTGTAGAGAATTACCGATCCTTTGGAAAGTCAAAATGAGTTGATACGTTTCTCCCAAAAATGTCTTCAACTACCAGGGCTTTGTTTATGGACAAATTTAAGAACTGTTTGCCTCTATTGAGTGAATAATAGTTACAGAGGATAAAAGTTTACTGATTTCTTCTCTGTTGCAATAAATCGGAGTTACTGTCCAATTAGACTTATTTCTACTGTACAGTTGCACCAAGAAGCTGCTTTCCATTGTGAAAGAAGGCAGATTATTTCATTTTCCATTGCCTTTTTCAGGTAGTTGAGCTTTATACAAAGACCTCTGAATTTGAAGTTGGTAGCCCTTAGTACAACCCTGACACTACTGATGATCACAGAAAAGAAACATAAATTCTTCAAGCCTCAGTTGTCTTATCTATACATGAGGATAAAGAAAATTATGTTATTAGTTATAATGTGATAATATATCACATCTGGCCCATAGGAAAAACTGAATTTTTAAAAAAGACTATTGTTAATTTTTTGCTATGAAATCTAAATTTAACCACAGATTAAAATTTAGGAAAAGTATCATCTGAATGTCTTGGTCATGGATTCAGAATGTTTCTTCATGAAAAATTTATTTATCTTAAGATAATTTCATATCCAAACTAATTAATTTTATAATAATTGATCATACACTCAGCAAAAGTGAAGCCAGAATTTAACTACTTCTCAAGCACTGCCTTATAAGAAACTAATTAGAAAAAATACTACTACTTTGTATGTATATAACTTTTAAATGTGAGTTAATCTTAGGAATCGTTTTCAGAATGGGAAATACTGGTTCAAGGGCTGTTGTTCTGAGTGTTATATTAACGAGTCCACATTTGCATTTAGGTCTGTGATTGATATGGTATTCAGGTATTTATTAACTATTTTTTCTTTTTTTCCTGAAGCTATTCCAATATCCTATGTGTGGATTCTTTAGCATTCAAATACTACTATGTTTGATAGTGAACTTTTATATTTATAATAGTTTTTTTTCCCTGGTTTTGAGTTTGTACATTATGCTCCAATTGCATGTGTGGCTTACTTCTTCACACTTCTTGAGCCATTTTACTTCATTCAGAGTGTATCTGAAATGGTTATACTTTTTATCCAAACTATGAAACTGAAGCATGCTGAGCTATGATTTTCATTAATTCATCAAGGAATTGATAACTAAGTGGAATGATATAGACTTCTTAGGCTTCACAACAATAAGATTTATATTTTAAAACAGATAAATAGATAAGAATAGATTAAATGAAATTATTGTGCAGAGTTGCAGGTTGGCTTATGGAAACCTGACACCACCTGAATAAATATTACTTAACGTCAGTAATGTATCAATTTCAAACATTGAGTTATCTAATATAAAAGAGTAAGCAAAACAACAGTCTTTGATTTCTGACAAGGGTTGGGGAGAATCAAACATCACTGATTAAATCACACCTTTGTAAAGAATTTTGAGACTATCCCACGTAGCAGCAAATTTTAATATTTTCTCTAATTCCCTATGAGAGTTACTTTTTTAAATACAACAATTTAGACATAAAGAGACAAATACAATAATAAAATATAACTCTGTTCACCAAAAATCCATTATAAGAAATGAAATATTACATACATAGTTCAAGATTCCTTTATCCCTGTGTCTTCTCTGGCCCTCTACACTTTCCTAAATTTGAGGTTTATCAGTCACATGAATTTTTAATATTGTTTACTTATACATTGATCCTTAAACATTATTGAGAATAATGTGCTGCCAGTTGTCCATCTAACAGTTGTTTGCTTGAAAATGATACATTTTCCACTTAGAAGTTATTGTCTGTCTTTCTCTTATTTGTTTTTTAATTGATTAATGGACTTATCTTCTGCATATTCAGTGTGATGCATCTACATGTGCATTTTTTAATTTATTCTTTTTGAGTTTTGCTGTGCCACCAAAATTTATCATATTTTCATTTATTTGGAAAATAATGTAACATCACATCTTGAAAATTGCCTCACTTTGATTCTATCTAACCTGTGCGGAACCTTGTTAAACCTACTTACTCTATCTTTCATATAAGTTCATTTCTCTTTTTAAATTTTCCACTGTTCTAGTTCTACTGTTGTGATGGTTAATTTTATGTTGAAACCTAGGTGGGCTATGAGGTGCCCAGACATTATTCTACATATGTCTGTGAGGGTATTTCTGGATAAAATTAACATTTGAATCTGTAGACCTAGTCAAGAACATTGTCCTCACTAATATAGGTGGGCCTCATCCAATAAATTGAAGATCTGAATATAAGATATTTGATAAATAAGAGGGAATTCTTCCTGCCTCACTGTGTGAGCTGGGACTGTGGTCTTTTCCTGTCTTTGGACTGGAACTTATACCCTTGGATCTCCTATTAATAATTCTCAGTTCTTCAGACTGGGATTGTAACTACACCACCAGCTTTCTGGGGTCTCCGGCTTATCAATTGCAGATCTTGAGACTTCTCAGTCTCCATAATCATGTAAGATGGTCCTTTATATTAAATAAATCATAATA
>NW_012152285.1:152568-161343 GCF_000956105.1 Propithecus coquereli | reverse complement strand
TCTCTCTCTCTCTCTCTCTCTCTCTCTCTGTCTCTCAAATTCCATGGATCCCTTTGAGCTCTTCTTGTCATGGTCAGCTTTCAACCCTTCCTCCTTCATTTTGCTGTCAGTGGTGTTATTCAGTTCTCTCATTTTGTAGAATGAAGTTACCCCGGTGGCATATTTTACTTTATTGTGAAAATGCAAACAAAACACTCTCCGACAAAAAAGGAGAAAAGAGAGGAAAGAAAATGAAAATTAAATATATAAAATAATGTGGTCAATTACATTCACTGCTGTACTCAATGGATATTTCCATGTGGTGAGCATAAGATGGCCACCATAACTCTTGTTTTCTCACAGTTGGTCTTTATTCGTATGTCCCTATTATTCTATACGTATTTCACCACATTGAGATACAATCAATTTTTAACTCCAGCATGGCTAGGGAACATCGTTCACCAACTTTATTTTCTGCTCAATTCAAGAAAGGTTACTTAGATCAGTGCTGGATGGGAAAAAAAAGTGGTTCTATTTGAATTATTGAATATGTTGGTCTTCACAGTAGTAATTTTAAGCAATTTTTAAATGTAAATTTGACATATGAAACTCTTTTAATTATTGCCCTTATAAAATAAATTTAGAACTTGCTCCCCAAATATTGAAACCGCTCTTACAAATTAATAAAGGGGTGCAAGGTGAGAACTGTGGTAAGGGCCTAGCTAAAAATAAGGCACAGGCCTAGCTAAAAATAATGATAATAATTAGCCACTGTTCCCCGGCTTGCTATTCTGGAGTCACATAGCTGGTAATCATAAAGATAATTAGCTTTCTCCATAGATAAAATCACCTTTTAGAAACCTGGGGGTAGTTTCTGAGATACCTTCTCAGTCCTGCATTCCAGTGGACTGGCTGACCCACCAAGACCAGTGGCCCATACCAAGTTGCTGACTTAACTGGTCTTGTGACCGCCCCCCCCACCTGAGAACCTGGTCCTGCATTCCAGTGGATTGGGTGACCCATGCAGGCTGGCAGCCCATACCATGGGACTGATGGTTCCACCCCAAACCCAGCCAATTAGCAAACCTAATTGCCTAATCCTTTGCCTGCCAAACTATCCTTAAAAACCCAGTCTTCCAAATTCTCAGGGAGGTGGATTTGAGAAATTCCTCCTGTCTCCCCACTTAGCACTATGCAGAATTAAACTCTTTCTCTGCTGTAAACCCTGCTGCCTCAGCATATTGGCTTGCTCTTGGGCAGCAGGCAAATAAACCTGGTTGGGCGGCAACAATATTAATACATAAAACAGGATTTATTATGTCTTCCATACCCAGCCTCACCAGATTAATCAGCAAAATCTGTTATACTCTCTGCAGAAACTGGATTGATCCTTTTATTCTCCTTTACTTTTATGTAAATGTAAGTGATCCATGCAAGTACCCAACCTGATTGAATAGGGGGTATGACTCTCCCTGGATGGGCTTATTATAAATGATTGAAGATACAACCTTTCAAAAAAGCTCTTGTATGTATAGGTAAATTTTATGCTTTGGAAAACTGAAGTAAATTTTTTTTTTTTTTTTGCAGGGGGGTCAGAGTTATTCATTTAATTCCATTTCTTTAGGGAAATTTTTCATTGACTCAACAGGTATTTAATCAGAAGTTATGATCAGTTGGGCCCTTTCTTTTGTGCTTAGCACAATACTCTGTATATTCCATAGATCAGCAAATGTTTATTAAATGAATCACACATTCCTATGCTGAGCATCAAGTATTATACACAGTAGTAAATGGATAAGTTGTTCTAAAATGAATGAACACATTAATGAATAATATTTATTTCTTGAAGAATCAAGAGAGGAAGAATATTTATAGTTAATATATTGGAAACTTCTCTAAGTAGATAATTCTACTTTCTAGGATTAACCACAGTTATCTATCTGTACAGTATCTCTACAAACTTCCTGAATAGATGGAGTTCATAATAGTGAAGTAGAAGATAAACAATAAATTGTGATAAAATATTTAAATCAGTATACTTATCAGTGGCAAAGAAAGGCCAAAATTTAATTGTCCTGGGAACCTTGCCTTTTTAAAAATTTAGAGCATCAGGTAGCTCCACCATAATATTTAAAATAAGTTACCAAGACCAAACTAAAACAAAGAGTGGGTATTTGTAACCAAGAGTAAGTGAAATTTTCAAGTTATTTTATAAAAAGAAACATCTTTTGCTCTTTTCAGCAGCACATATACTAAAAAGAAATATCTGGCTTCTATATCACCGTGTCATATTAACTCTAGTGCCTAATGTAGGAACAACCATGAATGTCAACACGAAAGAAAAGAAGGCAGTCCTCCTTCTCTCGTTTAAATATTCTGGCACCACACTCCAGTATATATTAACTCAAGTTAATACAAAAAGTTTGTGACATGTTTATTGATATGGAATAAAATACATTTTGAAAACTATTGTTGTATAAAGTATTTATAAGTCCATAACCAATAGCTCCATGTTTGAAACTGATTAATAGCAGTTTGTCAATAGACATTGAAAACATTCTTTTTTTTTAAGTATTTGATTATGGTTATATAGTCATTGATCTTAACTAAGACACTGTCATCCTCTACCAAAGTTACAGTAATGAAAGTTAATAAATGTTTTACTTTTTATTTCTAAGATTAAAATAATACTACATTCTCATAGAGATGTTTGAATGATGATATTAGGTTATATATATAGTACCTGGCACATATATAAATTATGGATACATATAGTGACTAATGATTTCATCATAAAAATTATTGTTTTATAATGGTTATATATTCTAGCCACTGATCCACACAGAATTTGACCCTCAACACAGAAGAGTAAGTTGTCCGGATCAGTATAGAACTACTAGTACAATTCCTGTACCATCACTCTGTGTGTGTGTGTGTGTGTGTGTGTGTGTGTGTGTGTATGTATATATATTATATGTATGTAGTGCAAATATATATGTATATATATAAATTTGCATATTTACATATATATAAAATCGGTATATAATTTCCAAGAAAGTATTTAGTTAGAATAGAAATACAACTATTAAAAACTCAGGAATGATAGACTGAGTCATTTTAACCCACAGACAATTGAAAACAAATTGCAAAATATTGAGGAAAATGTTTACTATGAAGGCATGTTTAGATTCAATTCCACTTATAGGAAGCATCCCTCTCCCAAAAGTATGTCTGTAGTGCAATAGACATATCTCAGGAAGTAAGTTTAAACTAAAAGTCAGCTACAACGTTGACAACCTTCCCACAGGATAGTCCTCCAAATCAGAGAGGTCACTGGATTTGGTCTATCTTGTCATGTTAAGAGGGCCTTGAGATGGTGTCTGTCTTGCTCTTTTCACCCATTTAAAGAGTTCATCTACAACTTAAGGAAGTATGTTGCCTTCTATATAAAACATTTTTGAGGAGATTCAACATTCATGGAAACATCTTCAGAGTTGCTGTCATTTTTTTATAAAGTACCTTCCACAGCCCCTAAAAAGCGTCCATATATTCTAACCTGTCTCTTTCTAACTCAGTATATTCTCTAGTCTTGCTCCTGTTTGGAAAATTGACCTTGACACACAAATTGATGATTTTTTCTAATGCAGACTTTCCTCTATGGCATGCTTTTTTAAGAACAAATTATAAGGAAGCTATTTCTTCGTTAAGTAGAATTTTAGGATTGTACCCTGTCCTTCAAGCATCCACTAATTTCACTATCGCTTAGACTTATGGATGGCTCTGGACACTAAAAATAATTTTGTCAAGTTATCATCTCTTGATAAGTACACTGACAGGTAGTCCTTCATCGAGCCAACTCTTATCATCCTCTTCATAAACATGAAAAGAATATAGGTTAAAAGCTACCTTAGACATGTGAAAAATTAAAATCTAGTAGAGCAAAACATTCACTGAGGCTTATGCAAAAACTGAAGCAGGTATTAACAGATTCAGGTGCTGGATCCAGGTACAACATTATTATCACAGTAGCAAGAATAATTTTATCTCATATCACTCTTAGCTATCTTCTGAAATATTTATGAACAAATTATCTTTTCTTTTTCTATGAAGGATTTGACAATTAACTGAACTTTTATCTCCACTGAGCTCTTTATCCATAATTGAAGGGAGAAGGTGATTTTGGGGGACTTGCTAAAGGTTTTAGTTAAAGGGTGAGCATCCAGGTTGGCTACATTTAGTTGAGGCAACCTTACACTTTGATTCTTTTATCCCTAGAATATGATGATATTCTAGGGTTTGAGAGTGCTAGCTAAAATAAGTCAAAACAAAAATTAAGCTGTAGCATTTAATTTCACAACGACAATAGGGATAGGCCGCCTTGTTAGTATTGCCTAAGAGTGTACTTTAAACTAGGTTCATGTATCAGAAACCAGGATGGGTCTACTATCCTAATTAGAAATATTGGTACAGTGTGGTGTACTGAGCTACTAGATCATATCCTTTTGGTATATACAACAGGTCAGATTAGAGGATTATAGTGGGAAAATAAAATTGCAGGATGAAGGAAAGCACAGAGACCATTCTCAGGCATTTGAAAAATCAAAAGAAGAAAATCTGCAGAGGAGTGCTTGATTAACTTCCAGAACCAGTCATATTTGTCCCAAGCATTTAGAAAGACAAATAGCAGAGAAGTGCACATGCAATTTCTGAACTCTGTGTTGTTGAATCTAATTGAATAGTTAAGGACATAATTTTGAGCAACTACAAATATTAAATAAAATGAGATTTATGCATTTATCACGTTGACATTTACACCAGAAGAATGTGAGACTCAGAATTTGAGAAAATGATCAGATACTCAGCACAGAAATTATGACTTATAAAGGGACCTTGAACAAGACAGGAACCAGACGGGGGTCACTTCACAGACAGTCCTGGCTAATAACTTTACCTCTCTGTAGTGATGGAGGACTTGTGGGTACTACCAATATCACATTATAGCTCCAACTACATAGTGTATTAAAAAATACTAATCATTAATATCTATAGAATCCTTAATGTGTGACAGCCACTGTGCCAATTAATTTGTATGTATCAATGATTAGCAAATTCCTCACTGGCTACTAACATTGAAATCACTGTGGTCCTTGCAGAAATTGTATTATCTTATTTGTGTCCCAAAGCCTGCATGAGAATGTCTAAGATACATACCAATTCTGCATTTTAACAGGTGTGCCAGGCAATTCTAATGCAGATTAAAGTTTGAGAAACTTTGGTATATTATTTCATTAAATTATTACATCAACAAAATGAAATAGGTAGTATTATCCCTATTTTATAAGTAAAGAACCCTATATAAAGATAATTTTAAATTTGGAGGATAAATACAGACATATTTAGTTATTTAAATACAGAGATAAAGACTGTGAATTAAAAAGGCTGACAATTAAGTTCATTTTTATTTTATTTCCTCTGGATGTTTTGCTCTACACTGCGGATTAAATCCTAACACTTTTATTGAGCCAATATTATGTGATCTGATATTATTAGAAAGAAAATTGAAGATATCAAAGAGCCAATGTACTTTTCCTCCCTGACTAGGGCACACATTTCTTCTTATACTTACAGAGGGAAAGCAAAAGCTGATTCTCAGATATAGTTAATCCATTTACTTTTATAAGCCTGGAAACCAATCAGGTTGAGAAGGAAGGCCTGTCATGGATATGAAATATTTGGAGTTAGGTCATAGAGATAGAGTTTACCAGCAGAAGACAAAGCAGTATTTGGGGCAACAGATCCTTCTTTGACTGATGGAGCAGAATACTCAGGAATATGGCACCCAGAGTGTAAATTTTATTTTTTGGCTGGAAAATGAAAAGATTCTGCCATTTCTGATCTATGCTAATCAACACTGGGCAAGTATCTGTATTAGAAATGTGGCCTTCCAGGCAATTTAAATGATGAAAGGACAAGTGAGACATCAGCTCTAAGTACAGAAATTTACTAAAGTCTATAAAAGTATGGGTTTGATGGACACTTCAGAGATAATCTGCTAGGAGGTTTGGAACAAAGGGAATTTGTCAACAATAGGTCTTCCCTGGCAGAGGTTTTAGACTAGGGAATGGATTCTTTTATGCATAGTACTATAACTAGTTCACAAATAAAAGGTTACAAAAGACTCCAGTCACCGGGGTATGGTGGCTGCCTCAGTTGAGCTTGAAAGGAATAGTAAATGACGTTTTTGCTTTAGAGTAAATAAAATAATATTCGATTAAGTCTACTTGATGTCTTGGCCCCCATTTAACTTGTTTTTTTCCTAGTTGCAGGGTGCTGCTGATCCCTTAGTATCTGTATGGTGAACAGCTTCTGAGAAATTGCAATATCTTTTTGCCAACAAGTGTATAGAATTAAATAGAGAGAAAATAATTTTTTAGTTTAAATGAATAATCATTGATTGTAGTATAAATTTAAATTAAATAGACCTGGCAAAGAAGCAGTTTTACTGTGGGTGAGCTTACGACATGAAGTGTTCGTTCATCTGGATATAGACAACAGAATAGTAGTAGAAGCGTTCTCTGCAATTACTAAGTGTGCCTGAGTGAGTCAAACTGTGTCAGTTCGAGCTCTGAAACTTGAACCAATAATGTTTCCCTTTCATAATAATTACATTTTAGAATGAAAATATGAAATATGGAAAAGATAATGATAAATTTATATTTCATTAAATGCATTTACCAAAAATTATGCTCTCTAATTTGTTAAACTAGTGTTAATGTTTACGTAACTACCTACTGCATTTGTCCAATACATATTAGTGATAAAAATATGTAAGCAGAGAAAATTTAAAACATAGACATAAACACAAAAGGGCTATCTATCACCAAAGATGAGAACTGGTAGCAGGCTTTTTGATTTTGAGTCCAAAGAATAGAATCAGGGTCTTGTTTAGAGAAAATGCCCCACTGTAGGCAGAGAACACAGGCGAGGCTCACTTTTTGAAATACAGTTTAGATGTATAGCCTCGAAGGCTATGATTTATACAAAGCCTTTTACCCCAGGAAGCATTAGAAAGCTGGAATAGATTAGTAGATAAATTTTGGGCCAAAATGATTGTTGACTCAAATACTGGATCTGATTATGACCCAGTATCACATCCTGACAAGCTTTCTAAGCCATCAACCTAAAAGGGTCTTTGGAGGCAGAGTAGACAAAACTACAAAACAAGTACTGTTTAGGGAAGGCAACCCATAGAAATCAAGAGGGCAAAAAATCCAAAAGCATGAGGAAATGAAGGCAGCTAGCCAATAAAATGATATTCTATACATTAACTTACTCTAGACAATGTGAAATAATTACGTAATTTGAAAATGAGTTTAAAATTAGCATATGTATGCTTTAAAATAAATAAAAGAAAGAAAGCCATAAAATACAAAAAAGAAAGAAGGCAAGGAAGGAAGACGGGAAGGATATAGGATTAGATGGACGTGAAAAACAACTAAATTCAGATCTCAAAATGCAAAACATTATTGCAATAAAAAACAAAAATAATAACAATATGTTAATTGCCAGTTAAGTATAAATAAAGCATAATAAATTCAACCCACAGTCACTATGAAGTGAAACTGTAGAACATCATCATGGATATTATCAACGTGAAGAAATTAAAACAACAATTCAAGTGACAACAGATTTCTCATCAGTAATAATAGATTTAAAAAAAAAAAACAGTTAATCCAAAGGCTGAAGTATGTTAGAAATGTATATTCTAGAAAGAAAGCAAACTAAAGTTAAAGCAAAATTAAAGACATTTTGAGATATATACGTAACAATTGATTTTAATACACACAGAATTTCATTGAAAGAGTTACTAAATGATTAACTTTAGTAAGCAGAAGTTCACCCCACTTCACAGATAAAAAGTCATTTCAGAAGACTACAGTCATCAGGATATGGTGGCTGCCTAAATTGACTGAACTTGAATGGAACACTCAATGATGATTTTGCTTTAGAGTAAATAAAATAATATTTGATAAAGTCTGCTTTAAAGAGAAAATGGAATGGATGCATCTATAATAATATAATACTGTATTATATATTATCTATAATAATGAAATATGCTGATAAAAATGACTATTAAAAAGACAGGACTCTAATTTTTTTCATAGTAACAAAGAATGTGGGGAAGGTTTGGGAATGGAATGTTAAATGACTAAGTAATTGATAAAATAACTTTTCTTAATTGGGAGGAAGATATACTATTGAATAATTTAGACTTTAAAATTAAGTGTACATACCAATAATAAGGGTAACCAATAAATAATAGAATTACAATGAATTGCTTTCAAATTTAAAAACAGTAGAAGAGTATAGATAAAACAAATTTATCAATGAAATAGAGGCAAAGAGATTGATGAAGAAAAGAAAAAAAGAGCATAAAGTATGGGAAAGAGAAATACAAAGATAATGGTGGAATCAGTTAGATTAATTAGTAATTACATAATTTTAACAAATGAAACAGTTATTAAAAGATAGAGACACCTATTAATAGATGAGAATTAAAATGAGCTATATGCTACTTACAAGGATATAACAAAAAATTTCAATCACATTTTTAAATGAAGAGGAAATAATATAAAATAGTAGATATTCTTGGGCATTTATTTTTCCATATGACTTTAGGGAACATTTCATTCAAATCTTTTAAAAAGTTGGCAGTTTCAAAAGATAGATATAGCTATAGATAGATATAGATATAGATAATTGTAATTTACGGCATTATGTTATTTCATTCTAAAA
>NW_012152285.1:120912-152103 GCF_000956105.1 Propithecus coquereli | reverse complement strand
CAGGCTGGTCTCGAACTCCTGACCTTGAGCGATCCACCCGCCTCGGCCTCCCAGAGTGCTAGGATTACAGGCGTGAGCCACCGCGCCCAGCCTATAATTTCTTATTGAATAAATTACACAATACTTTTTTTTTCTTTGTTTCAATAGATTTAGGGATACAACTGGTTTTTTGATACATGGATGAGTTGTATAGTGGTGAAGTCAGGCCTTTTATTGTACCTATCACAGTACTTTAAAGTTATTAAAAATATTGTTGATATTTTATAGCATTTAATCCTAATTCTAGGAGTATTTGCTAGGAAATTTCAGAAAGGCTACAAAATTTGGATTATTAAACTTTTTTTCAGCTTCTTTACTTACTTTATTATTACTTTTTTCTTTTTTAATAGAGCCTAGAGGATTTTCAAGGTTAAAAATTAATTAAAATAAAATCCAAAAAACTACTCATACTGGGAAATTCCTTAACTTGATAGTCCATAAATATAATTGATGATATCATAACATATAGAGCATATTCTGCTAATATAATAATACGTTACTCAAATAGTCAGTTATATTTATGGTTAAAATAAAATGAGATTGATAAACAAGTACATATACACATACCTACATTCATAAATTTGAGAAACAGAAAACAGAATTTATAAAAGGTTAGGCCTGCTATAGTAAACGACAAAAGTTCAGCAAAACCCTGAGATGATGGTGTAGCTAAGGGAAAATTTAAGAAAAGTGATATGTACTGTTTTAAAATTGTTTCCCTTAGAGAATACCAACTTTTTACACACAGAATATCAGTAAAATCTGCCAATTTCACAAATGATTTGACATAAAATCATAGAAAGGGCTAAATCTCATATGGATGCCAAAATACTATTAATAAATGTCAAAACAGTGTATATTGAAACAGAAGTCTATTATTTGAAGAAGTTAAGAAGATGAACACGCAATAGAAATTTGTGAAAATGTGGAGAACTTTGCATTTTTTTTTAGGCCATGGTCATGAGAGTTATAGAAGTGTTGAACGCTTCTTTATTTAGATCTTGAGGGATAGTGGAGTTGTAGCTGGCAGTTAAATTATCAAAATGACAAAATTGAGAAAGAAAAGAAAAAAGGTTGTGTTTTTGGATAGCCAATTCTGTAGACACATAGTGACCTGTACAGAGATATTGCAGTCTGTTGTAGTCACCTGGCCAAAGAGAGAATAAAGGCAATAGCAAAGAGAGCCAAAGCATAATTCATTTTCATTTACTAGGTGAACTGACCTTGGTTTCATCCTTGGCAATCACCCTAAACTCACCATCTGTGCAAAGAAAATACAGTGTGGGAGTCAGGAGTTGCATGGCACAATATTGCTTTATCAGCTTATTTCACAGGTAATGGCACCTTAATTATTATCAATGACCTGCATGCCTTTGCTTACTATTCTGTCTCAGATATGTCTTTCTGAGTTACTCAAATTTTTCTTGATGTTTTCCAATCTGACTCTTTTAGGAACTGCTACCTATATTTCTAAAAGACACAAGATGTTATCAGACTGCATTTTCAGGAAATAAATTATATATATGTCATTTCCAGTAAGTTTTTGATACTTTCAACTAAAAATAATACTAAGTCCAAAGATTTGTCTAAATAAAAACAAAAAGTCAAGAAAGAAACTGGCAATCTTATTTTGGATTAAGTTCATTTGGAAAAAATACATTGTACAATCTTTGAAGCACAATTTATCATGGTTAAAAGAAACCCCTCGGATTATCTGGTTCTTGTTTTAATTTCTATTTTTTTTAAAAAATACTTATTTAGCACACTTGTTTAATTATGTCTATTCATTTTTCACCTTGATCATGTGATTTTCAAAGGAGACTCCTATAAGCAGAAGTAGCTTTAATCTCCATACATTGAATTATCAGTGTGAAATAAACACTTCTGTTTTACTGCTTTCACTAGAGAAAAGCTTATGTTGATCAATGCCTATCAATTTCCTTGATTTACTTTGAATGTAAATTCTTTATACTGATGAATAAAACATTAATGACTCACAACTGTGAGTAGAGGGGATGATTTTTCTCGTTTCTATTCTCTTATGATCTGGTATTTAAATGTGACTCATCTCATAGAAGGGTGTCATGGATTTTCCAAGGTCATTCAAAAGTATCTGCAATTTTAGAGAAAACCTTCTGGACACATTGGAAATCTTAAAAATTTGCTTAGCTCTAGCTGTTGCCTGTAACCAAAAAAATTTTACCTTTGCAGGCTAACTTGTTTCCCTGGATTTTAATCTCATGCCACTGAAGGCAGAGCCATGATAAAATGAAAATGTGGTTTTTGTGAGCAATAAATTAGTAAGTATTTTTCTTATTAACTCACTCATTGATTCTCAAAAGATTTATTGAAACTCAAAAGATTTATAGTGGAGTATTCAAAAGGTCATAGAGCTAAACAGACCTGGATTCAAATTATGGCTTTGCTACTTAGTAGTTATATCTTACATTGAGATTAACATTGCTTAACTTCAGTTTCCTCATCTGTAAGAGGGGATGGTAATATAAGACTTAGAGCTGATTAGATAAATCAAATAGTACACTGCTTGGCCCATTGAAGCAGTTCAATAAATTACCATCCACAATGTACCAGGTACTGTGATAGACCATTAGAATGATGAATAGTTCAATGTGAAATTCACATTTTACATTGCTCATATATTTTTTACTCTCATTAGTGAAAACAAAGTGTCTTTTCCTATGTTCCTCAGGAAAATTGTTATTCTTTGTTCAATAAAGAAACCCTGCTCTTATTACCCTGAAGCCACAAAGAATTGTCCATGAGTGAAGCAGCTATTCCACAACTCAGTTCCTATAGGTTGTTTTGGAGTTAATAATTCCTCGAAGTCCCCTTCAAAGTAAAGTGTGTGTGGATGGATGTGTATGTGTGTGTGTGTACCATGTAGCCAATAGCAAATTCAGTGAATTTACCATACTTCAAGCTATACTACAAGGCTATAGTAACCAAAACATCACGGTACTGGCACAGGAATAGAGACACAGACCAATGGAACAGAATCAACCTACAGAATGGGAGAAAATATTTGCATGCTACACATCCGATAAGGGGCTGATAACTAGAATCTGTATAGAACTCGGGAAAATCAACAAGAAAAAAATCTCTTTAGCGCTCTTGAAGGATGCTGTAGCAGATAGACTAAAACACATTTTTTTATGTAAGTGATGAATTTACCCGAAGTGGAGTCTGTCCTAGGAAATTTGGCAATCATGGCTTTTATAACTAACTGTAGGAGACTGGAGGAGAGCTAAATCTCTGTGAGACTGGAGGAGAGCTAAATCTCTGTGAGCCTGGTGAGTTTCTATGAACATTGAACTGGAGCTAGAAGGTATAAGCAAGAATTTAGAGAATTTAAACTGCCAAGGAGAAGGAATGAAAATTTCCTACAGAGAAGGTATAAATCTGTCTTTCATCAAATTAACAAATATTTATTAAACAGTATATGAATGTCAGATGGTGTATTAAATACTGGAGATACAGCAGCGAAAAAAAGCAAAAAGACATCCTGTGCCTTAAAGGGGCTTTCATGTAAGTGAAAGGGAGAGAGAACCTGGTAATTACAATATCAAGTAAACAGTATTTTCATGGGGTAACAACAGAGAAAGTATATCTAACACAGTGCTGTGGACCTACATGGCAAGAGCTTTAACTTCATTATCAGGAGTCACAGGAGACTTCCAGAGAGAAACAGGTGTGTGAAAAGGTGTAGATGTGCATAGGATGGGACAGCCAGTGGCTGAACTACATGTGTAGTAGGGCCAGTGTATCTCTGAGTAAACTGAAATCGGTGGTCAGCAGCCTGCAACTCTCATTTTTCTAGCGTATTTGACTCTTTAAGAGAATAGGACTTTTTTTCTTTTTCTGACTTTATTTTTTGCTTTTATAGCTGGTGACTCTTTAACGATTTTTCTCAATTACGGAGGTACTGTCACAGTTATCAGTGCTCCCCGTCCCAAACACTTTCCGTCACCCCTAGAGGCAATCTTTTTGCATACTCTATGTCAGCCAAATTCTTAAAGTAACTGGAATAGCCTAGCATATGATGCTATTGCATAATTATTGTCTAGATTTTATTTGGGCCTTTTACTAGGGCTCTCTTTTATAGCTTTTTTTAATGCTTGCAACAAAGCACCTTTGATTTACTTCTGTACTGTGCAAATGTGAATGTTCTGAAACATGGGTCAGATATGCAGAATTATTTAAAAGTGTTTTTTGTGCATAATGCACAGGCATTAGGAATGAGGTAGCACAGAGATGCTACTCAGTGAAGAGGAATAGCTTTTACATAAATAAGAATGATAAATTATTAAAATTCTCTACTCTAAAAGTGATTAAATATAATGGGTTTTTCAAATGTTGAATAAAACATCTTAACTCAGACCACTGTAACGAACTTTAAAAAAAATAGATCACTATAAAAAATCCAAAAAGTTAGTAAAATAAATGCAAGTGTTCAACCAAATGGCCCAAAGCATAACCATTATTTTTGTTTTGCTTAAATATTCTTCATACTTTAAAAAGCTACCATATTCCAATTCACATATTCTATTTATATCAGAGGTGTTTTATGGAGTATGGAGTATTCCATATCACTACTTGAATTTATACTTTGTTTAATATTCCTCTTTCAGTTACACACTGGTTAGCCTCCTGTCTAATGTAATGGATCCTTCACTCACCCTCTGGAATCCCAATAATTATTGAATCCTGTCGTTTCTACCTCCTAAGTAATTCTCTAGTTTATCCATTTCTTTTTTTACCACTCCCACAACCCTAGTAGATGTTATTAATAAATTTATTTCTCACCCAGAGAATAGGCATAGTCTCTAGACCGATGCTATCAGAGCACAGAGTGCAGTTATGACTGTTTGTCAAGTTTGTCTTTTACTTGTTTCAGTAATGCCTACATTCCAAGCGAGGTTTATCTGTGAAATCTTTCACTGGAAAGTACATTTTCCATCATTTATGTGGTTCACATAGGACTGATTTCACTTTAGAATAGAAAAGGATGAAAATAAAATCATAAAGGTAACATCTAACATGTATTGAACACTGAAAATTTGCCAAGCCCTGTTCCAGGGGCTTTACATATGTTATCTCATTTAATCTATACCACAACACTCTGTGGTAAGCTCAGTAACTATCCTTAGTTTATAGAAAAGGAAAATAAAGCATAAGAAGGCTAAGTGGTGGATTTTTTTTTCCTTTTGTTCTCCAGGGAGACAGTCTAATGATTACAAACGTGATTTACAGCTTGCAGAGCTGTGTTTAGGTCCTGCCACACTGTTTAGCACAGTGACTGCCCCTGATTAAAATATTTAGTAAATATCTAAGAAACAACGAGCAAACATAAAATAACAAAAGATTATGTCATCATTGTTCTTATATGGGAAAAGCAAGTTTTTATGAACTCTGAAAACATTTCAGAATACGGGAAGGTTAGGTGGTAGAAGGATAAAAGATAATCACAGAGATGCAGGATAGATGGATGCATAAATACACGTCTTAATAAACATTGCTCTCTTCCCTGTGTGCCTTCAATGTAACACATCTAAATGTCATACAGATACTTTTGAGAAAAGATTCCAGGGAGGCACAAAGTCTGCATGTAATATAAAACCATGACCATTTAATCCCAACCATCAGAAATTAGCTAGTGATTCTACTCATGTAAATATGAAACTGGCTCCAAATTGGTATTTTCCCCTTTATTTCTCTCTCTCTCTCTCTAGTCATATCTGTAGAGAACTTATTTTCTTATCACTATACATATTTCCAAGAAATAGTATTTTAACATGTTGATTACATTTTACTGTTTAAAAATTTTCTTTCTTACTCTCCCAAAGTGTAGGTTGAATTGGATTTATATGTGCTATTGTTTGGATGTTTGTCCCCAACAAACCTCATGTTGAAATTTGATCCCCAGTATTGGAGGTGGGATATAATGGGAATTGTTTGGGCTATGGAGGTGGACCCCTCATGAATTGATTAATGCCCTCTTTTAGGGGTGGGTGAGTTCTGAATATTAGTTCCTGAAAGAGCTGGCTGTTAAAAAGACTGTGGCACCTCCCTCTTCTCACTCGTGCTTCCTTTCTTGCCATGTGATCTCTGCACGTGCCAGCCCCTCTTCATCTTCCACCATGAGTGGAATCAGCCTGAGGCCCTCATCAGATGCAGATGGACAACCTGGAACTTTCCAGTCATCAGAATCATGAGCCCAATAAAACTTTTTTCTTTATAAAATTACCCAGATTCAAGTATTCCTTTACAGTAACACAAAACAGAGTAAGATAATATGTTTTAATCAGATGAATTAAAATGTAGAGAATTGAAATCTGTTTGAAACCTTAAAAGGACTAAAAGCAAGTTAATTATACACTGAAATAACTAAAAGTGGAATTGGAATGTTCCTAACACAAAGAAAATGCCTAAAGTGATGGATATCCCAATTACCCTGATTTGATTAATTCACATATATGCCTATATCAAAACATCACATGTACCTTATAAAGACATACAACTAGTATGTACCCATAGCAATTAAAATTAAAAAAATAAAAATAAAAGAAAGAAAGAAAGAGAGAAAGCAAATCGCTGTTTGAACTGCCTATAGTGTTTGTTTTTGTGTCTGTGCCTATAAGATCTTAGCTATAGAACTGTTTTTAATTTTCATTTTGCTTGATGTGTGATAGACATTAACTATTGATAAGAAAATGTAAGATAATCTATTTGAAAGTCAGAAAAAAATAGAAAACTGAGGCTATGAATGCTTCTTTTGATTTTCTACATTTTCAGACTACATACATTCAGTCTTTTATTTATATAAATCAGAGGGGACGGGTATTTGTATACACAAGGAGTGCAATGTGCACTACCCAAAGGATGGACATATTTGAAACACGGACTTGGGGGGGGGGCCAAGGGCAACACATGTAACCTAAACATCTGTACCCCATAATATGCTGAAATAAAAAAAAAAAAAAAGATTAGAGCTTGGGTACTGTGTTTGCCCATTGAAGAACAGTAATATGTTTTGTCCAAAAGCATTGCTTCAATATTTTTGTTTGTATCATAACCTTTTTTTTAAAGTTTTTATGGTAGATTTTTTGCATATTATTAACATTTTTAAAAATTTCTTATGATACATGTTTTTAGTATGAAAGAAATAAATATAATTTTGAATTTCTAGGTTGATTTTGCAATGCTGGTAGGGTTTCCCTATTTTTTATTCTAAAATGAATTTTTATATAAAAGTAGAAAATATTTAATAGCAACATGTTTTTTCCTAAAAAATAGAGCAGATGGAACATAGAAAAGGACAATTGAAAGTCAATTTTTATTACAGGCACATAGAGTTGTTTATAGAATTTTTGTGTTAAATATGGAATAGCATTCTCATATTACATATTCATATATAAAAGTCACTTCCCTTGTCTTTTCTTCAATTTCTTTATGAAAATTATTACTAATACTTGTTTGTAAAGACTTTGGAAAGTCTTTACCTCAATTTTAAATACCAGAATTATTTGAATAGAAATGTTTAAAATATGATGAAAAAATTGAATATCTAGACAAAAAATATAGGATCATAGAAGATCACTACCTTTCAGTGATTAGTATTTTTTAAAAATGACTCTAATCCAAGGGAACAGATTGACTTTAACAGTTGTAGGCTTGAAGTGTTGTATAGAAAATGATATTAATAGTAATAATTTGAGACAAATGAAGGCTAGGAAGCACCATTAATTTTAACTATATAGACAACTGATTAGGTAGCATGTATTGATGAGTACAAAAGGACCCTTCTCTGAGATATTTATTTTACAAAATTCCCATAGTTTGCAATATGCTCATTTTTAAAGTAATTCTTTTAAATTAATACATTTTTCAATGAAGTTTCCATCTTTGGGAGATTTAATATAAATTTTTACACTCTTGCAATTTAAAAAAACTTTCCAGTTTTTATGAAGGTGAATTTTGGGAATGGAACTAAGATCTTGGTATAGAGAGGAAGAATACAAATAGAAAATAGTATATGAGTTACAGTCAGGGAGGGCAGAATTATGGTAGGGGAGGGCCTGAATACCAGAGACTTACTCTAATAATGTCAAAACTTGGGGAGTGGGAGAAAATACAGAGTGGGAAAGTAAACCTCAACATCATTTTGCATCTGGGAGTAGAGTAGCAGAAATTAGTCTTTAACCATTACGTAAATAAATATGTGTGTGCATTTGATAAGTAGAGACTGTAATATATTTCTCATATTAAATTAATTATTTATTTATTTCCTGTATGCTTTAAATTATGCCTGCTTTCAGGTTGCACAACACATGAAGAGGGTCACATCTGAAGAAGTTAAAGAAGGAACCAGTGGCTTTAATACTTCCTGTGATTCTCAACCTCTAGTCAACTTGTCTCTGTTTCTTTAAGAGTTGAACTCAGGACCATAAAACTATGTCATGCTCTACATGAACACATCAAAGACATACCCCAATAAATAGTTATATGGAACAATAATGGAATTAAGCAGTAAAAATGTAGCATTTTACCTGATTGAAACTTTTTACATTTCTTTCCCTTTTTGTTTGCCTGATTTCATTTGTTCTCTACTGATTCACTGCAATTCTATCTGTATTAATTTGTTAGAGATTCTACAATAAAATATGACAGACTAGGTGGATTAAACAACAGAATTTTCCTCACAGTTCTGGAAACTAGAAGTCCAAGATCAAGACATTGGCAGGGTTGTTTTCATTCTGAGGCCACTCTCCTTGGCTTGCCGATGGCTGTCTTCCTGCTGTGTTGTCATATGGTCTTTCTTCTTTGCATGCACATTGTCTGTGCCCTAGTCTCCTCTTCTTACAAGGATATAAGTCATATTATATTAGTGCCTACCCATATGACCCCAGTTTATCTTAATTACCTCTTTAAAGGCCTTATTTCCAAATACAGGCACTATCTGAAGCACTGGAGTCTGGACCTCAACCTGAATTTGGGGAGACAAAATTTAGGCCATAACATTATATTTTTAGCTTTTACTCATTTTAATAAGTTATTTTCCCTCATGTAATTGAGCTCTATGATGTGGTATCACATGAATTGCTGTGAATATGGTATAAGTTCAGAACACTCTTGTAGTGGGGAGAAAATGATCTACAAGACATAGACTTTGCCATTATAAAAAATTTCCCTCCACACACTGGCCCCCTTTTCCATTATATCACCCTTTTGAATACCTTTTTATTATTATTCATGCCATTGATATCAAGCAATATCCAGACCACATCTCTTGGATTGCTCATGCTGTGAACAGCCAACTGCTATGTGAAGAAAATATTCAAGCACCATAAAGGAATGTGGAGAGGAACTGAGGTTTCCTGAGCTCAGCCAACACCATCTGGCAGGCATGTGAGTGACTGTCATCGACATTGGATCCTTAAATCCCAGTTAATCCTTCGAGTGACCGTAGCACATCTCAGATCTTGTCTATAGTTACCTAAGAGACCCCAAACTAGAAAGATTCATCTAAGATATTTCTGATTTCTGTCCCAAGAAACTGTGACATAGTATAAGTTTAATGTGTGCATTTTATATATATTCATATGCTGCATGTGCATTATTGGCCCTTACTTATACCTCAGTCAATTTTGTATAACTGAAATTTGGCAGAAAGATTTTATTACATGTAATTAATTTTGAAACATAAAAAATTCACCAAGTATGTTATTGCAAGCCATTACTAGTTATTGTTATTTTACGTGTCTACTGAATACACTAAATATGAATGATTTAAAATCTCATAAATTTTGTTATTGGTTTCTTGATTATTTGAAAAATTGCTGAGTGATTTTTTAAATCAGAGATGGAGTAAGATGAGGGTGGTAGAATGAAATATGGTATAGATAACTGGGAAATCAGGTTGATAAGGAAAGGAAAAGGATACCAAGAGAGAAGGGGGTGATGGAGAAAGAGATTTTTGAGAAAGAGAGCAGAGAAAAACAGGCAGAAAAGTAAGACAAATATTCTCAAAATTAAGAAAACTTAAACAAAGCATTCTGACTTGATCTGTGTTTAAACAACCTTAAATGAACCATTATAAAATGTATATGTCATACTGCAATTTAAAAATATTGTTATTTCCCCAGGGAACTCTTTATAATGTAGATCTTATCCATTTTTGTATGAAAGATGTAGGGTAATGATCATTTATTTTAATTTTAATTTATTTTTAATTTTAATTTTTCTTTTTATTAATTTATTTTTTAATTTTGTAGGAAACAGAGAGAGGGAAGGAAGGGAGGGACAGAGGGAGGGAGGGAAGGAAAGGAGAAGAGATGGGGCAGTGAAAGACAAAACGAGAGAAAGAGACAGAAATACACAGAGAGAGAAAGAGAGAGAAGTTCTGAGAAAATAATGATTTGTTTTCTGCCTTAATTTGGGAGAGTATTATAGGTAGCAGGTCTATTCTCAGGACTTATAAGATAAAAACCATCACTTCAGTGTAATAATTATCCTCCCATAGTTAGAGGAACGACTGACTTTATTATTAAACACCTAGTGTTTATTGAATGAATGAATAATACATGTACACAGAACTTAAATATTAACTGAATGGTAGTTTCATTTCTTATTAACAAATACATTTTTCTATCTAACCTACCAGTAACTAAATTCACAGGCACAATATATTTTAGAATGGATAGTTTAAATGAGGCTGAAAAGTGTCTCACAGTACATTTAAAATAAGTACATACAAGGAAAAAATATGATAAAATGTATCATGAAGATAGTGAACCCTGATTGTTTCACTTATCTAACTGGTGGAGTAAAGTAATAGATAATCGTGACATCCAAGGAACAATTATCATGATCTTGCCTTATTCATTTGTTTCCCATAACAGAACCTAGGAATGCTCCTGAAATACAATGTGTAAGGTGCTCACCAAATGTTTCCTGAATGAAGAATTACGGGTGTGTGTGTGTGTGTGTGTTTGTGTGTGTATGCATGTGACTAAGAAGGGGCAATAAGTGCCTAAGTTTGAGTAAAGATGATAAAAAATTTTAAGTAAACTCTAGTTGCAGACGTTTCACTAAAGGGAATAGGCTCTCTAATCATAGCTGATATCTTTCATGGTTACTTTCCGTTCCACTTCTTTTTTGTTCTTAATCATAACTCATCAATGTCATTAATAATAATACACAAGCCAATGGAAATTTGAAGATACAAGTTAATTTCTGTAATTTTCCTATGATTTGAATAATTTACCAAAAATAGCAATGATAGCAAGGTGCTCACACTATTCAGAAAATGACCAGCAGCCTTATATTTGTTTCCTTATTTTATGTACTCCTGCTGAATGATACCAAGAAATTTCCAGATCTCAGGCAGTGTTATCGTTAATTTTCTGCCAGAGTTCATGACAGAATCATCAGTAATCAGGAGCTTTCACACCGTGAACTCTTAAGGTATGAATCGGGCTGTGGCTGTATTCTGCTGTAACAGAATACCTATACTGGGTGTTTTATAAACAACAACAAAAAATATTTCTCATGGTTTTGGAGGCTGGAAAGTCCAACATAAAAGTGCTGGCAGAGCAATGTCTGAAGAGGGCCATCTTCATAAAGGGCCCTCTGCTTGGTAGAAGGGAGTAAGGGAGCTCTCCAGAATCTCTTTTATAAGGACTCCAATCCCATTCATAAAGGCTCTGCCCTCATAACATAATCACCTCCTAATGTCCCCACCTCCAAATACCATCACATTGGGTGTTGGAATTTAACATATGAATTTGAGGGGCCACAAATATTCAGTCTACACCATTGCGGCTCCACTCAGAAACGTCTATGTCCTGTTGAGTGTACGAGCTGGACTGAATGTAGGAGGCCCTGAGAATGATTCCATATTATCCTATGGTCAAGGGCATTATTTTTATATTATTATTTATTTAGTTTTCATTTATTCAAGTTTGTCCAACCTGAAATAGATTCAGAGCTAGATAGAACTTCTATAATACTGAAAGTAATTCAAATAATTATTTTATTTCTTCTATGTTTCACCTGAATTGAGTTAGATAGAAGATTCCTGATAAAAGAGCAAAGTGACAGCCTGCCTTCTTCTTTAAATTGGACAGATTGGGTAACAGCTTTTCCCAGAAGAATTAGATTTGGTTTACTCTTTCATATTTAAGCATAGAGTCATTCAGCTGTATTATTTATAACTGGGAACTACCATTTATTGGAGAGACCCTGCCCATTCATAAAAAGGTTTTCCTTGGCTGGTAGCTTGTGAGATACTTTATGAATAGCAATTTGTTTTTTATATTAAATATTAATTCAGATAAAATTCTATTTCAGTTTCTCCATCTTCCAACTATTAGTATAAAAATTTGCAAATCTTAGCTCCTTTGCTCTGTATCCATTTGATTTGCATGATGCTGTATAAATTAAGAAACTTTCTTCTGGCACAGTGCAATTTAATGTGGAGAGGTTACAGGCTGATATTTCTTTTTTTTTCCTGAAAACATTTCCTTGTACTTCATTTTTTTCTAAAAAATGGAAATGTTTTTATATGCAACTTCCCAATGTATATTAATACTGAATGAATAAATAAGAAAAAGCTGAAAGATGTTTTGCTTTCTTCTCAATAAGGAGAAGATATATTCAAAAGGCTAGATTTTGTGGCTAATTTTCAGTATATACAATGTGCATTTTTTAAGTTTATCATGACTTATATCTCTCTTGATTTTTTTCTCCATTTGGCTTAATCTTCTAATATAAATTCAGTCAATTAAATAATAAAAACCCTACTTGGCTTTTATTTTTCTGCCTCTATATAGCCTTCTGATCCTTATGAAGTACATATCACATATCTTTTAAACAGAAGAAAGAAAGCCTGTCCATTATTCACAAAGTCAGGATGGGCAGGAAAATTTTATATGACTAGCTAGACTATCTCACTGAGTTCAATTTCACAAGCCATTAACACTCTGAAAGGAGAAATTAATTTGAATGTCTGTCATAGTCTAGATAGGGGGCAAAGTATTTTTTAGTTAACTTTTTTAAAAGGACAGATGAATGAAAGATGAATTTATATTTTTGATAAAAAGAGGAAGGTATATTATCACTTATTTATTAAGAATATCAAAAGTTTCCTCATTGTCCTTGGTAAAATACTAGGAAAAATCCCAGAAAAAAATAAGTCTGAAAACAAATCTTTCTAATAAACTCCGAGATAAATAAGAATATGCACAAAGTGTGGAATGGGATTCAATTAAGTAGAAAGAAATTCAAAGAGGTGTGGAATTGTAAAATTAGTGTAAAGAATACTAACAAAAAGTACCCTGTGTACATTGTTAAAGACCACATGTTAAGTGCATTAAGCAAATAAAAATAGCAACTGGTCAGAAATAGACTAGCTGCATCTTCTGGAAGTCATTAATCATTAGGTAATAAAGTCAAATGTCCACTCTTTCTCCTTCTCTTTATCCTTGTACTCTTCCTCCTTCCCCTCCTCCTTCCTGCATCCTTCCTTTTATGTTTCTCTTTTACTCTCTCTTTTTCAAAGAGAAGATGGACCTTACATCAAGAAAAACATTCTACGATAAAGACATCTGCACCCGAATGTTTATGGCAGCACAATTCACTATTGCAAGAATGTGGAAACAACCCAAGTGCCCGTCAATCCATGAATGGATTGTAAAAATTTGGTATAGGTTTACAATGGAATATTACTCAATCATAAGAAACGACAGTGATCTAGCACCTCTTATACTTTCCTGGATTAAACTTAAGCCCATTCTCCAAAGTGGGGCACCACAAGAGCAGAAGAACGGGATCCATTTGTACTCACCATCAAATTGATATTAACTAATCAACACATAAATGCACATATAAGAATAACATCTATTGGATGTCGGGCAGGGGGGAGGGGGGAGGGGGGAGGAGGGAGGAGGGGACGGGTATTTGTATACACAAGGAGTGCAATGCGCACCACCCGAAGGATGGACATATTTGAAACTCGGACTTGGGGGGGGGATCAAGGGCAACATACGTAACCTAAACATCTGTACCCCCATAATATGCTGAAATAAAAGAAAAAAAGAAAAAAGAAAAACAGAACTTAAGATTTTTATGTCAGAAGCAACAAGTATAGGATCCAGTCTGAGAGACAAATTGTGAGTCACAAGGTGAAAGGATGGTCGATTTGTGTGTGATAATTAGTGATAAAAATAACACTGATATTCTACTACTTCTATTACCATCACTACTATTATCTACAATGGCTGTTTATTGAACATTTTTGCCCATAAAAATTAAGTGGACATTATGAGATTGTACAATTGCTAAGTGTTAGAAAAAGAATGTTGAACAAAAGCCATCACATTCGAAAGCCTATACTCCTAACAACTACAATATATTCCATTACAAGGAGATGGAAAGAGTCATTTCTGCTATTGTTTATGTTTTGGAGTGGTTGTTACTTTTTTATCTAGAAGTCTAGAATTGCTATAGACTTCAAACTAAATTTATAGCATCTTTATTTGAGAGCCTGATATTCTAATGAAAAGAGATATTCCAGGGGAAGTTATAGTTCAATATGTGAAATTTTGTAACTAAAACCATTTCTTGCTTCTAAAGTGTGACAAAAATGGCAAAGCTTGGAGAAGACTCTGTGATGTGCCTGAGCCCTGAAATCTCTTCCAAATGCCCCATTTTTATTTCCCTGTTCCTCCCTTCAGAAGGGACCAGTCTTAGCAAGATTTGTCAAAAATTGTCCAGAGCTAAGTAAGACAGGAGAACTTTCTCTGTTGCCCATTGTATGATCTGTACCAGGGGGAAAGCGCTCTCATCTAGTTAATGACTTATGTGGAGAAATCAATGGCACAAAATTTCAGGTGCCTGAGACAGAGTCTCGCTCTGTCACTCTGGCTAGAGTGCAGTGACCTCATCATAGCCCACTGCAACCTCAAACTCCTGGGCTCAAGCGATCCTCCTGCCTGAGCCTCACAAGTAGCTGGGACTACAGGCATGTGCCACCATGCCCAGCTAATTTTTTCTATTTTTTTTTTTTTTTTGGTAGAAATGGGGTCTCACTCTTGCTCAGGCTGGTCTTAAACTTCTGAGCTCAAGAGATCCTCCTGCCTCAGCCTCCCAGAGTGCTAGGATTACAGGCATGAGCCACCACACCCAGCCTAGGATAGTACTCTTAACAGGGTTGATTTATGGACAGAATATGTCAATATTGAATGTAGAATAATGTAACCAAAATAAATGTAAAGTTCTTTATTTGCATCCAGATAAATGGCTTACAAAAACATAAATAATGTGACATGGCTCGGTAGGTACTTCCATGAATACGTAAGAGATTTTGTGTGATGCAAAACTCAATGTGCATAAGCACTCTGAGGGCATGGGCTCTTGAGTCAACAAAAATAGATGCCTTCAGATCAAAAGGATAGAGCTATTTCACATGATCTTTCTGAATTCCCATGTCCTTATTTCACAATAGATCTAACTATATAACTGTTGCACAGAAGAAATACCCTATTATAAATGTATTAAGCTACTGGCATAAAGTAGCCATTCAAAATAATCTGACTTCCCTGCCTGTCAAATCAATAAAGCTTATGCAAAGTGAGCCTGCATTAAAAGAATGTAAATGTTAAGTCCAAGGACAGTCATAATCCTTTTTTTAGTGGACTGGAGCAAGCTGGAATGACTTTAGAGGAGGCTTGGTCTAACTTATAATTCTCAAAATCATGCCACACAGTAAGCAGGGGGAAAATGAATATGTTACAGGGATGGGAAGTATGTACGTTTAGTGAAATTAAACCTAAATTTCTTATTGTACAGGATATATAATTGAAACCTGATCTTTTTTCATAAGGAAAGAAAATTTGCCGCAGCCCTGTTCATATCTGAACTAAGACCTCATTTCAAAGGCTTAGATTTGTATCTCAGAAATATTGCTTAGACAATGGTTGGTGGTAGATTGGATTGACCTAGTAAGATGCTATGATTAGTCGTCGAAATATAGCACTAGGGAGAAGACAGAACACAAGCACATGCTATAAGAGGAAGCTACTTGCCTTTATCTTGTCAAACTTCAGCTGCATGTCTGCTACCCCCTCTGGTGGACTACAAACACACTTTCTTAAACGCTTTCAAAGAAAGCAATATCCAACATCAGAAGTGATTAAACCTTGACATAGAGGCTACACAGATCACAGAAAGGAGGTCTCTGTTACACATTTTGTACTTGCATGTTTTAGCTCTGCATTTCTTATCTGCTTTGAGGCAGGACAGAGGGAGATGACAAGAAAAACAGCATGTAGGATGGAAATGAAAACTCTTCATGACACGTTGAAAGCCTGCACTTATATCATGAAATTTTCTCTATCAAAAATATTAGCAGTTTCACATTTCTCAGTCAACTCCAACCTTAAATAAACGATGTAACTAGAAGCAGGGTTTCCATGATATAAAAACAAAAATCAATGAAGTATTTTGGTCTGTCATTAGTAAAATATGAAGGCGGTCCGGAAAGTATCCAGCCTTGTAACCATTCTCGATATATTAACAATGGCTGAATATTTTCCGGACAGCCCTCACAGGTATTTTTATTTAAAAACAAGCATGCTTTTTTGATTTTTAATGAAAACAAGCATCTTGGCATAAGAAGTTGGCCCGTCTGACAGGCAGGTTGGCTCATTTTAATTAGGGAAGTTGTTCTCATATTAATAGCAACTAGAACACTTACTGAACCACAGAGTATATGTCTGCTTGAAGCAAGAGGTGATCTCAAATACAACAGGTGATCAATGTACCAGTTCTGTCTGTGTGATACAGAAAAGAAAGCATTATGCCACTTTGTCCTTCCACACAATTCAATTTTTATAAAATATTTTAATTACTCTAAAGTCACACTTTCCTGAGAACAAACAATAAACATCTCCTTTAATTTAAATCCTTTTAATTTTTTCTTTCTTCTTATTAATATTTCTTCTGTTCTAAGGAGTAAATTATAGATCAATGTCTAGATATGAGCTTTCCTTCCAATGCTTTCATTCCAGGGATTATAACCTTTAGCAAACTTAGACTTTATTAAATTAACTACATATCATAATTCACATCAGGTTATTAAAAGGACATTATGGAAAATAATTTTCTTTTTTTATTTATATGGACAGTATTTTCATTGTGATGTAAACTACAGGATTTGGATGGGATTCTTATTCTAAAATAACATAATCGGTGAAATAGTATTCACAGTTTCTAGAAAAATGTCTATTTGCCATTACATGCAAATGCAATTTATTTACATTTTTCAGTTTTCTTTTTCATAGAATTTTATTGTGCTATTACTAACACATTCGAGACAAATGTTTACATTAACATTAATAGCTTAGATGATAGTTACTACAACATATAATAATTCCTCTGGGTACATTTCTTTCTTTCAACTACCTCAAACTATCTATTCCTGGAAGGAAAATCTCCGGCAAAATAAGTTTGGGAATCAAAAAATGTTATATTGTTTATTTCTCTTCAGGTTGACAGTATTTTGCTATCTTTTTTAAAATTATTTTTATTTATTTTTTCATGTCTATGAAAACTTTATCTGAGAATTTCAGATCTCCTGATAAAATATTTGTTTATGTAAAATAAATATGCAATTCATAAACAGACACACATTGAAGGATCAATAAATACAGATTTAATATAAATATTTTTCCATATCTAGGATTCTGAAATGTCTAGGAAAATCTGATGTGTAGTTGGAGGTGGGCTTCCTACAGCTTTCAGCTAAGTGGACTAATTTTTTTGGATAGATGGTGCCTGGTACTGAATACATTTGTCTGGGCACATAGTCACTGCAGGACGATAAGAGCAACATGGTATCTGTGGCCTCAGGAATTTATGTTTGAACCTTTTAAGATACCAGGTACCAGTAGAACCTGAAGATCTTGTTTGTATTGTAATTTTTCTGGGAGATATCACATGTATTTATGTATCTTTGTTATATAGTATTGTAACTAAAACACAGTAAATTGTCCAGTAAGCTTTTGCCAAATTAGTGAATTATTAAATTAGAGGTAATTTATCTATCTATGTATAGTGACCACCTTTATATTTTAAATGTTTCAGATGCTGACTTAGTATTATTAAAGTATCATCCAAGGGTGCTGAGTATCTGCTGAAGCAATGGTAAGTAAACTTTTCAGTTTTCAAGTTTTCCCCAAGAAGGAAATGATAAGCTACTTCACAACTGCAAAGATATGGAAACAACCCAAGTGCTTGTCAATACATGAGTGGATTAATAAAATGTGGTATATGTATACCATGGAGTTTTACTCAGCCACAAAAACCAATGGTGATATAGCACCTCATATTATCCTGGATAGAGCTGGAGCCCATTCTACTAAGTAAAGTATCCCAAGAATGGAAAAACAAGCACCACATGTACTCACCATCAAATTGGTATTAACTGATCAACACTTAGTGTACATATAGTAATAAAATTCAACTGGTGTAGGGCAGATGGGAGAGGTAAGGAGGGGATGGTACCTAATAGATGTGGTGCGCACTGTCTGGGGGATGGACATGCTTGAAGCTCTGACTTGGATGGGGCAAAGGCGATATATGTAACCTAAACATTTGTACCCCCGTAATGTGGTGAAATAAAAAAAAAAATTAAAAAAAAATAAATAAAATGCAAATGCCCATGGGGGAAAAAATGCCACTTCAAAATAGCCATCAACATATTGTCTAGTGGTCTAATCTAGTGGAATTTGCCTGAAGGCAACAACTCGAAAACTCTGTACTCGACCCTTTCAGGGAGCCTCCATGAGTACCAGTATTTGCATATTCTGAGATACTTAATGTCCTCCATCCTCATCGAACGTTAAAAAGCAGCTGAAGACTAACCTAATATAAGGTGGAACCTAAAATGGATTGGTGTGTGATTTCTAGAAAGTGCACTGTAGTATGTGACTTCAAGGGCAAATCAAAGGATACAATACTTGAAGCCTAGAGCAGAGAATAACACTCAGTGTGGTAGTCAGGCTTTCAGACAGATATGAAGGTAAATCTTGGGGACAAAGAAAATCTCAATATTCCTCAAAGATTTGATGTAAATGGCACTTAACTTTATCCAAATGTAAATCAGTCTGTGGGCCAGGAATCAGGGACATCTGCCCAATTTGCTTTTCTTTCCCTTTTTCTGGGAGATAAGTCTATTCTTTTTGCTAAATGATTAAGGCAGTGCAACTGTTTAGTTCAAACAAGTCTTGCTATGGAGTAGATTTCCTGTTGTGCCATGATGCTTCAGTGTGTTCAAATGATTGACTGAACAATCTCTCTAACATCTGCCTCTTCCCACCTTGAAAGAATATCCCTTTACAGGAAAGCTAATGACTGATATATTAAATAAATGGAGAAAAATTGACTTTATAGTTATAGTCCAATGGTCATGTAAATTCAATTCAAACCTTATTCAGTCCTCTTGGGAATAAAAAATACGTAAGTATAACATCTGTAACAAGACCCTTGGTGTGGTTTGTGTAAATTTTTTTTTTTCTGTCAGGTCAAAAATGCTGAGAACTATTTCTTTTCTATATTTTGCTCTTAGAATCTATTTGTATTTTTACTGGAAGATTAGAAATGTTTAGATTAGAAACAATATTAAGATAAATTATGAGGTTTAAAAATAGAGCAAATATGAAGAAATTTTAGTCAATTACTATCTAATGGTCAATAATACTTCAAAAGATAAATATATTAATGACAATAAATAATCATTATTGCAGGGAATCAGGTGCAATTAACTACATTATAGTATATTAAGTGCCCTAATAAAGACGTATTTAAAGAAGTCTTTGATTGTGGGGTTTTGGATTGAAGAGAGGGGTCAGGGGATAGGACAGACAATACGTAATATTTGAAATATTCAGGAGCAGTTCTTCATCTCACAGAAACTCTAGGGAAGAGTTTGCAGGCAGAATATTTGATAGATTTTTAAAAATCAGGTATTATCCTGTGTTGGCTAGCTTTAAAATGTTTAAACAACCCAGTTCCCTTAAATTCAACACTACCATGACACAAACTGACATTTCCTCATCAGTTTGCTTGTATATGTAGGGCTGTAGTAGCTCAGGCTCAAATTATTTAATAAAACAAAAATTTGTCCATCTGGAAATGCTTACTGCTCATTAGGCCACAGAATGTTCTCTAAGGAAGTTTTAAATGTTGCAAGGAAAACCACTTTTAGGAGGCAGTCCAGGATTTTATATATAATGTCTGTTTTCTCACACCTGTATATTTTTTTGGTAAACATGAAAACACAAACATGTATTCAGTTGTTCAAACATTTTCTCATAGGTAGACATACATATGTGTATAGAAAAAATATGCATGTAATTTTACAAATTATAGTAAGTTTTCTGCCCCAGATATTAACCAAGAAGACCTGGTCAGAGAAGTCTTCTTTGAGAAAGGTGATACCTAATCTGTGACCTAATGGAAAAGGACACATTGATGTGAAAAGTCCAGGAAGAGCAATTATGGCATAGGAAATAAATATGAAAAGGTCTTAATGCAGGGATATTCTTGATATTTTAGAAGAAATGAGAAAATGCAATATGTCTGGCACAAACAAGTGAGAAGGGAAGTGGCCCAAGGTTAGGATGGATATAAAACCAGGGTGAGATTAAACAGGGGTCTGCTCAGCCCAAGGTATTATTTATTCCTATCATTATGACAATGATAATGATGATTAGTGCAGATGCAAGCTGTTAAACTATTTGTGCTTGTGCATGACATAAAGATATTTTTTTAAAGATCACTCTACTAGTTGTGGGAGAATGGATTTGTGGGGGAAAAATTTTTATAATTGTATATATTAATAAATACATAGATTTTTATATAATTTATATGTACATTTATTTTATATATTATATATGTAAATATATATACAATGTATGTATATGTTGTATGCATATTTTTAAGTCATGATAATCTATCAGAGAAAATGAATTAGGTGACAGCAGTTGAAATGAAAGAAAGAGAGTAGATTCATGGTATGTTTTGGAGGTAGATTCCAAGTAGATCAAAGATCAAAGAGATAACAATAACAAATGAAATGTTTTTTCTCTCTGGATTCCAAGTAAATTGAAAATGTATTTAATGCTAGTTTATGCAAAATACAATTATATATGTGTGTGAAAATTTATTAAATTGCAGGAGTCAAGGATATCTGAAAGCTTTGTTAAAAGGATGTAAGGCAGATCTATCCTCTTGTACTGTTGGACAACATTGAATTCTAATACTTGGAAGATTCAACCAGTTTCAGTTTTATTCATTGTAGATACAACCATTTAAAATGAATTCAAACTCCATTCTTAAACCTTTTTTATTGTCTCTCCTTTCCTTCCAATCTGCTGCTTCTTTTTATCTTTATTAACTTACCCAAGAACATTTTCATTTTAGATCATCTAATAGACAATAATACCGTGTTATTAAGATTTAGCAATGCTTCATGCTGGTTTATTGAAAGGAACAGAGGAAAATGAGAGGAGCGATGATATGTAAGACACCAAATTGGCTTCCCTTCAAACTCAGTTTGGGTTCCCTATATACCCTTTATTTTCTAGTTGCATCTTCATTTCAACAGTGGATGGTCGGAAGAAAGATAACAATAGGATTAAAATGTCTTTCGATTTTAAAAAAGGCATTAACCAGTCCTGAATTGGTGTAATGAAATGTTATTTTTTTGTTCTCAAAAGTAAATGGCAAAGCAAAGAAAGTTAACTATCTTTATTATTGAGTATCTCCCCAGTGCTCTATTTGGAATCCAATGTAATCCAATTATATCAAGTATAATAAATCTTCATTATAACATGGTGGTCTCTGAGGAAACTTGGGTGATTATTCATGGAACAGAAAAGTTTAGGAAAAATATGACATTCTTTATTCAGATGTCTTTATGATATTTTTTAGCTTATAAGTGCCATTTCATTCAGAAACAAGCCAGGGATATCTTGATATCATGATACAAAATGTATGTCTATTTGTGTATGTGTGTAAATGTCATATATATCTGTATTTCTATATACTCACAAGTATTCATATATAAGAAATTCATTTTTGGCTATCACACTTTTAAGTTTAGTGATGGTGAACATTCCACTCTATTAAAAAAAAAAACACTAAAATTCAGAGGGAGAAAGGTGTGTAGGCAGTTACACACACACACACACACACACACACACACACACACACACACACACACATAGAAATCACCTAAGGAGGGGTGATCTGTCTGGAAGAAAACATTTAAATGATTGGCTAATTATTAGACCATTCCAAAATGACATAAGATTATTTCTTTATAAAGACTATAATGGTATTAGCTTAAATCTAACATTGAATTAGCGAACGGACAGTGGTAACGGTAACGTCAGATACATTAAATAAAAAAAATTTGAGATTTGTCTGTAGATTTTTATGAGGGAAAATATAACCAATAAAGAGACTATATTTAGACTTAGTGCTATCAAGTCTTTCTATCCATGTATGTGGAATATATCTTCATTTATTTAGATATTCTTTGATTTCTTTCATCATAGTTTTATAATTTTCTTTATACAGATCTTGCATATATTTTGTTAAATTTATATCTCAGTATTTCATTTATTTTATTGGTGCTAATATAAATAGTATTGCAGTTAAATTTCGAGTTCCAATAATTCATTGCTAGTCTATAAGAAAGCAATTGTCTTTTATATATAAACCTTGTACCCTGCAAACCAGAGATAATTATTTAGTAGTTCCAGGATTATTTTTTTTGTTAATAGATTATTCTGTTAATGTTGTATTCAATAAATCTTTGCCCAATCCAAGGTCACAAGATTTTCTTGCATTTCACCTTTGTCCTCTTGGTGAATTGACATTATTATCATTAAATAACATTTCTATTTCCTATAATAATGTTTATTATTCTGAAATGCACTTTGTCTTTTACTAATGTAGCTATATGATTTTCTTTTGATTAGTGCTTTCATTGCATTACTTTTTCTATCACTTTTCTTTTTACCTGTAAATTTTTATATTAAATGTAGGCTTGTTTAGATAGTTTATAAGTAGATCTTGCTTTCAATCCAATCTGATATATTCTTGTTTTAATTGGTGTGTTTAGACCATTTATATTTAATATAATTACTGATACATTTAAATCTATCATCATCCTCATTGTTTTCTATTCATACCGTATCTTTGTTATTTCATTTCCCCCTTTTCTGCCTGCTTTGCATTGAGTATTTTTATTCCACATTATCATCACTATTGATATACTATATGTTATATATTTGTTGGCCATTTGTCTATCTTCTTTTGAAAAATGTCTGTTCACATAATTTGCTCACTTTTTAACAGGGTTGTTTGTTTTTTTCATGTTGAGTTGTTTGAGTTTCTTGTAGAGTCTGGATATTAGTCCTTTGTCAGATGCATAGTTTGTGAATACTTTCTCCCATTCTATAGGTTATCTATGTACTTCTTTGATTATTTCTTTTGCTGTAGATTCCCTAAGTCTCAATATTTTGGAAAAGTTTCAGCAGGATTGATACCAGTTATTCTTTGTATGTCTGGTAAAATTCAGCTATGAATTTACCTTGTCCTGAGGTTTCTTTTTCCTGGGAGATGTTTTACTACTCATTCAATCTCACTACTCTTTATTGGTCTGTTCAGGATTTCTATTTCTTCCTGGTTCAAGCTTGGAAGATTGTATGTTTCCAGGAATGTGTCCATTTCTATTAAGTTTTCTAGCAGTTCAATTAAGTTCCATTTGTCTACTTTTGTTTTTGTTGCATTTTTTTGGGGGGGTGGGTCTTAGTCATAAATTCTTTGCCTAGGCCAATCTAAATTTATATGGTTTCAGGTCTTACATTTAAGTTTTTAATTCATCTTTAGTTAATTTTTTTATATGATGAGGGAAGGGGATCTAGTTTCAATCTTCTGCCTATGGCTATCCAATTTTCCCAGCACCATTTATTGAACAAGGTATGCTTTCTCCAATAGTAATGATACAACTTCTCATGAAAAGGAGGCATGAGGATCAGAGTCAGCAGCAGGAGATACAACAATGGCAGAAAGAGGTTGGAGCGATGTAAGAAAATTGCTGTAAGTTGAGGAATGTCTCCAAAAGAAACCAGTGCAGTTGACACAGTTGACTTCAGCCCAGCAAGGCTGATTTTGAATTTTGGGCCTCCTGAACTGTAAGATAATAAACTTGTGTTAGTTTAATCTACTAAATTTGTCTTAATTAGTTACAACAGCAATAGAAACCTAATATATTTACCATTTTCATGATTTACTCTGATTAAATTCTAGCTTCAAGGATGACATGGGTATGGAGGCTAGAAAATAAAACAGTGGCATATGAGAGATTTCTATCCTTATACTTTTCATGATCCAAATAGATTCCATTAGAGTATTCAGATAGCTACCTTAGAATAATTAAAACATAGAATTTTACAGTGGAAGGAATGTGAAGACTATTTATTCAAATGTTTCATTTTATAGTTGAGGAAGCTGAAATCCAGAAAGGTGAATTGATTTTCAAAAGTCACAAAGGGTTGCCATAAATTCAACAATCAGTGCTCTGAACAATCGTAACTACATAGATTAAATTTCTTAATAGGTCAAGTCACTTTCCTGCACTATTATTCAAATATTTTTGTTTAAATGAATCATTTTCCAGTAAAAAATTTCCTAAGTGCTGAAATACTAAATTGATATTTCTGTGTGATGTTTTTGTTCTTCAAGACAAATAATTATGGTAAAGTTGTCATCCTTATAAATATAATACATAGATTTTGAAAGTGGTTAATGACTTTCTAAAGATGTACTTCTATTGATCTTAAATCTTGAAGCTGCAAATTTGGTGGCATTCTGGTTCAAATTAAATTTTTAATTTTTAATTTCTTCAGTCACAATTAGTTTTAAAAAACTGTACTTATCCTAGAAAAGTGTTTGTTTTAATTTTTTAATCAATAGCAAAATGCAATATTACTTGCTAGGATAGTATGGTCATGACTAAAGATAAAACATCAATTATCATGGACAGGCAGTAATTAAAATATGGGGGAAAATCTCAATTTATTTAGAGAATATCTAAGAAAATAGTATAGCCACTCATTATTGACAATGTAAGTGAAAAAAGTAAAATTAATTTTTTCCATTTTTACCAAAACCTGTTTTTTCTTGTTTGTAATTTATTTGTTTGTTTATTTTACAAGTCTCTTCCTAAAATGTGCAGCTCAAAGAATTTAGAGCTTTCCCCTACATACTGATTATTCCTAATAGTGCAAAGTGTGAAAATGATTTGGCTGAAATGTTCAGTCACTTCAGCTTCATGAATCCAAGCTCTACCTCAGTGAATGCTTCAGTGAATTTGTGAAGATTAGAGGTACAACAACTAAAATGCATCTCTTTTTAATTTTAATTACAAATGCAATGTTAGAAATTTGAGGCAATATAAATGGACTTTGAACCAGATTGAACATTTTTATCCTACTTTAAAATGATGATACTTGAATTTTTAGAATGTACAGATATTGTTAAAAGTATTTATTCCTCAGTGAGCTTAGAAGTGCATTTGAGCCACAAACAGACATAATTACTAGATATATGCAAAGAAAGATTCAAGGTTACTTTCTAGAGCTGTCCCTGTCTTCTTCCTCCTCTGAATTTCTTTCCGTTTCTTTTCTAGGCCCTACCTTCTACCTTGGGAATGTTTCTTTAGGCTTTTAGAAAATCAGGAATTAAAAAATTCCCCCGGGCGGGGCGCGGTGGCTCACGCCTGTAATCCTAGCACTCTGGGAGGCCGAGGCGGGCGGATTGTTTGAGCTCAGGAGTTCGAGATCAGCTTCAGCAGGAGCAAGACCCTGCCTCTACTAAAAATTAGAAAGAAATTAATTGGCCAACTAAAAATATATAGAAAAAATTAGCCGGGCATGGTGGCGCATGCCTGTAGTCCCAGCTACTTGGGAGGCTGAGGCAGAAGGATCGCTTGAGCCCAGGAGTTTGAGGTTGCTGTGAGCTAGGCTGATGCCATGGCACTCTAGCCTGGGCAAAAGAGTGAGACTCTGTCTCAAAAAATAAAAAAATTCCCCCAGAGTTTTTGTCTAGCTTAGGTGACTACTCATTCTTTCTTCAGAAGATGTTCAAGGGGTGACATAAAATCTTAGCTATGTTCACTACATTTTGATGCTGTTTACTGTATTTAAAGCAGTGAATGATGAGTATTTTGAGGACCATCCTGATTTTGATCATACATCACTTAACTGGGATGTCCATCAGAAATGTCTTAACCAGGCTGCTTGTCACCAAAGGCGATTGGTTAAGGCTGGGCCTGAGGTTGCCTCAGTGACTGCAGGGGATTGATGTTCTAAAGTAAAATTGAAATTCACACACTGGACACCTCATCTAGGCACAGCCTGATATGAATATATAGACGACTTCCTCTGAACCATCTTTAAGCATTCAAACTATGCCAAAGAAAAAAGTTATAATTATTCATGGATATAGATGCATTGCATTTACATTTTTCCCATTGTTATTTTAAAAGAAAATTTTCTCTGGCTTTTTCTGCCTTCTGAATTCAGAGTTATTGGTATGAAGCTGAATATGCAAAATCAATACCTTTTTATTATCAGTGAATTTTTAAACATGTATTTGCTTCTTTACATTATATGCATTATAAATATTTCAACTTCTTTGCTTCAAAGCATTCAGTTCTGGTATCTGAGATATACATTTGTGTGTGTGTGTGTGTGTGTGTGTGTGTGTGCGCGCACGTGTATGTTTATGTGCATTTGTGTGCAAGTTTTCTTCCTGATAGAAATAACTGAAGCTAAGTTTGTGAAGTTCAGATGAGTCAATTTTGCGCTATTTATTTCAGTGGAATTTTCTTAAAAGTATCTACTTTTACTAGATATAAAAGACTCCTTAGAAGCTCTTTACTATCTCATTCATGTGCAGACCTCTTTCTCTCAGTAGAAAACATAAAATTAGTCCATCCATTTGAAGATATTCTGTGCTTATTTTTAAAGTAACACTCCCAAAAAGTCATACGTTATTAACCTCCTATTTGAATGTAATATTTCCAAGTATTGCTATGTGTAGTGCTGTATTCTTCATTTGATATATATTTATTTGGTCTTTTAAAGTGAGAGATAAGTTTCCCAGCATTAAGACATTTTAATAAATCATGAAGAATTTCAAGTTAGAAAGTAAACATTTCTTTCCCAAATAATGAGTTATAAAAATGACTCTGAAAGTATTTTATATAGTCTTAAATTTAAAAAATTACATCTCTGTAATACAGCTTTAATAAATTTTGTTACCTAAATTTCTTTACAACATTACTTAATCCATACAAATTATTTTTTAGAAACTTCCTTTGAAAAGGACCTAACTTTTGGATATCAGTTCTACAATGTTATCTTTATCTAACTTAATTACATTAATTAAGATGGTTCAATGATATTGTCATAGTAATTATAATTAGGGTGATGCCATCCATTGATGGTTTGGAATAAAGGATTTCCTGAATCTGAGATAATAGTACCACACCCTATAAGTAATTTATTTTTGCACATTCTTTAACCACTGCTTGCCATTATCATTTTAGCAATTTCAAACACTTCAACTCTCAAACTAAGGAAGTAAAGAGGACAAAATCTAACTCTGAAAGTCTAACCTCTGTGATAGATTGTCATATTATCAACTTGGTTAAACTGGGAATTGTTTCTTAGAGTGCCTTTTTGTATATTTCTAGGTTAAAATAGGAAATTGGCTAAAATAGGAAACTGTGAAAAATTTGAGAGTAGAAAAGAAATCAAAGCTCTTTATGCACAGACGATATTTGCAGTCAAATATAGTGATGTACAGATACAGAAGTGTCTCATGTGTAGATTATCCTCAATCTGGCTCTTCTTCATGCAAGCTGATTTTGCTGACCAACAGCAGTCCCAGGCACCATGAACACAAGCCACGTGATCTACCATGTGATTTTTCCACATGGTAAATACAGGTTGCACAAAGATTTTAACACTCGCTAAAACCTGCCAGAACCAGCTTTAACTTTGGAAAACCCAGTATGTTTGTGACTACACATTTTTTAAATCTATAAAATAAAAGTAATATACCTACTTTATAGTTTATTTTTAGACTAATAGAAATCATTTGAGAAAGTAATTTATATACTACATCATCATGAAATTCATATAATTGGAATGATTGGAATACTTCTTTCTATTATTTACTCTCTACCAACATGATGCTACCAATAATAAAGTCAATTATTTTGCCTACATTGAGATTCTTTTGATTCTAATTTTCCAATCTGTTTTTTTGTTGTTCTTGTTTTTGAGACAGGGTCTTGCTCTGTCTCCCTAGCTACAGTACAGTGGCGTCATCATGGCTCACAGCAACCTCAAACTCCTGGGCTTGATCGATCCTCCTGCCTCAGCCTTCCTAGTACCTCAGCCTCCCAAGTAGCTGGAACTACAGATGCGCACCACCAAACCCAGCTAGTTTTTCTATTTTTTGCAGAGACAGGGTCTCAATATTGCTCAGGCTGGTCTCAAAATCCTACCCTCAAGCAATCCTCCTGTCTCAGCCTCCCAAAGTGCGGGGATTATAGGCATGAGCCACCATGAACTAATTTGTTTTGTTTGTGTTAGGTTCTATTCATTTCTTGAAGCCTATTCTCTGACATGAGACATTTCATTTGACATACCCGACATGCTTCCTACTGTGCCAAGCCTCAAAAGGGTAAAAATAGAAAGCAGTGCCAAAAACTAAAGACAATGTTTTTATTGTGTGTGAAGGAACTGAAAAATAAAGCCCCCAAATTGATAATAATTTTAATATAACAATATAATATATAATATGATATAGTATAATAAATACAAGTTTAGGTCAGTTTTGTGGATTGAATTGTATCCCCCAAACAGATATGTTGAATTCCTAGCCCCTGGTACCAGTGTATGTGACCTTTTATGGAAATAAGGTCATTCCAGATATAACCAAGATAAGATGAGGTTATACTGGATTAGAGTGGGTTCTAATCCAGGGACTGAGGTTTTAATAAGAGAAAAGAGAGGAATATTTACACATAGAGACACAGATACACAGGGAACAAGGCCATGTGAAGAGGGAAGCAGAAATTGCAGTGATGTTGCCATAAGTCAAGGAACTTGCTTCCAAGGATTGCCAACAACCATCACAAACTAGTAAGAGACAGAGAAGGACTCAGACAAAGAAGGATTCTTTCCTGGAGCCTTCAGAGAGATTATGATCCTGCTTATACCTTGATTTCAGAACTCTAGCTTCCAGAATTGTTCAAGAATAAATTTCTGTTGTTGTAAACCAGGCTTCTCGTAATTTTTACCACAGCCCTAGGATAGTAATACAGCTAGACTTTGCAAATGATGCTCATTAAAACACTAGATTTGCATCATTTTAGTAGATTACTTCAGGGGAAAAAGGAGGTTCATAGCCAAACAAATTTGCAATAACTTGGGTTTTATTTATAAATTGAGTGGATTTAATTATCGTATTATAATTCGTGTATACATTGTTAAATTTATACAGCATTTTCAAAGCCATTTGGAAAAGGAAGAAGATTTTAATGTAGTATTTATGTGATCATTTATCTTAAATGATAAACTTTGGAAAACACTATTAGAAACCAACCTAAATTCTAAAAACAGAATGTATAACAAAATAATATTTCAACATAATTAAGCAAGACTTATCCCAGAATTACAAAATTCTGGTATTATAATATATTAGACAATATAGTACTGATATAAAATGAATATGTGAATAAGGTAAGTATTAATGCCATGATCATAGGTACAGTGAAGACGTTCAACAGAATACAGCACAGGTTGCTGCCCATAAATTCTGTAGGAATAAGAGATATTAATAGCAATGCACAAGAACCATTTTAGTAACATCAAGTATATAAAAATTTCCTACAGATAAATTTTCATATTTATTGGTAAATATTGATCTGAAAATTCTAGTCAATACAATCACCTCAAACATATTAAGAGTTATAAATATTCAAAATGAGGAAACGAAATTATCATGTTAAATGAAAAACTTTAGACAAATTAAATTTAACAGAGTTTTATAGAGCAAAGAATGATTCACTAGTAGGGCAGCCCCCTGAAACAGAATAGGTTCAGAACAATTCAAGATTGTCACCTGGTTGGATAATATTTATGAATAGAAAAAGGAAAGTGACATACAGAAAAACAGAAATCAGGCATAGAAGCAGCTGGATTGGTTATAGCTCCCATTTTCTTTATTTGAACACAGTTTGCACAATTAGCCACCTGTCATTGGCCAAAACTAGGCTGCTGTGATTGGCTGAGACTTAGCCACTTGTTACAAGTATAGGTTACAGTCTGTTTACACATCCAGTTAGGTTACAGTTCACTATACATGGAGAAAACTTTTGGCTGAACTTAAAATATGTAAGGAGGTAGCTTTAGCCTCTCAATTTTGAGAGACTGACCAAAACTTTAGGCATTGACATTACTCTGTTACCAACATAAATGGACTTATTTGGTCTCAAATCCTAATGGGAAATAGCAAAACAGTAGGCTTTTTTTAAAGTGGGAACAAGGATACAGAACAATAGGAAAAAAAAATGTATTGGTTACTTCAGGTTACTTTTTTTCTAAGATTTAGAGCAGAGAGAACTTCCTTATTATGCTAGAATCTTCCGTTTTCAGGAGGAAAATAAGAGTGTGTTTTGAGATCTATCAGCTTCCTTAAAGTTTCAGTTTGGTTACATGGCATTTAGCATGTGACTCTATTTTGATTTTGTCTGGTCTGTTGGGGTCTAGTGCACAAGCTCAGTTCAAAACAATGGCCTCTCATAATTTTGTTTAACAATCATTATATGCAGAAAAGATGACCTATTTCATACACCTTAAAGAACCAGTTGAAAAATAATGAAATCTAAAGTAGTCGTTAAAATTGTTAATAAATTTTAGTGATATATTATATTGCTCTTTATATAATAAATGAAAAGACACAAACTACATGAAGCATGTAGGT
>NW_012152285.1:109826-120857 GCF_000956105.1 Propithecus coquereli | reverse complement strand
GGTTGCTGTGAGCTAGGCTGATGCCATGGCACTCTAGCCTGGGCAAAAGAGTGAGACTCTGTCTCAAAAAATAAAAAAATTCCCCCAGAGTTTTTGTCTAGCTTAGGTGACTACTCATTCTTTCTTCAGAAGATGTTCAAGGGGTGACATAAAATCTTAGCTATGTTCACTACATTTTGATGCTGTTTACTGTATTTAAAGCAGTGAATGATGAGTATTTTGAGGACCATCCTGATTTTGATCATACATCACTTAACTGGGATGTCCATCAGAAATGTCTTAACCAGGCTGCTTGTCACCAAAGGCGATTGGTTAAGGCTGGGCCTGAGGTTGCCTCAGTGACTGCAGGGGATTGATGTTCTAAAGTAAAATTGAAATTCACACACTGGACACCTCATCTAGGCACAGCCTGATATGAATATATAGACGACTTCCTCTGAACCATCTTTAAGCATTCAAACTATGCCAAAGAAAAAAGTTATAATTATTCATGGATATAGATGCATTGCATTTACATTTTTCCCATTGTTATTTTAAAAGAAAATTTTCTCTGGCTTTTTCTGCCTTCTGAATTCAGAGTTATTGGTATGAAGCTGAATATGCAAAATCAATACCTTTTTATTATCAGTGAATTTTTAAACATGTATTTGCTTCTTTACATTATATGCATTATAAATATTTCAACTTCTTTGCTTCAAAGCATTCAGTTCTGGTATCTGAGATATACATTTGTGTGTGTGTGTGTGTGTGTGTGTGTGTGTGCGCGCACGTGTATGTTTATGTGCATTTGTGTGCAAGTTTTCTTCCTGATAGAAATAACTGAAGCTAAGTTTGTGAAGTTCAGATGAGTCAATTTTGCTCTATTTATTTCAGTGGAATTTTCTTAAAAGTATCTACTTTTACTAGATATAAAAGACTCCTTAGAAGCTCTTTACTATCTCATTCATGTGCAGACCTCTTTCTCTCAGTAGAAAACATAAAATTAGTCCATCCATTTGAAGATATTCTGTGCTTATTTTTAAAGTAACACTCCCAAAAAGTCATACGTTATTAACCTCCTATTTGAATGTAATATTTCCAAGTATTGCTATGTGTAGTGCTGTATTCTTCATTTGATATATATTTATTTGGTCTTTTAAAGTGAGAGATAAGTTTCCCAGCATTAAGACATTTTAATAAATCATGAAGAATTTCAAGTTAGAAAGTAAACATTTCTTTCCCAAATAATGAGTTATAAAAATGACTCTGAAAGTATTTTATATAGTCTTAAATTTAAAAAATTACATCTCTGTAATACAGCTTTAATAAATTTTGTTACCTAAATTTCTTTACAACATTACTTAATCCATACAAATTATTTTTTAGAAACTTCCTTTGAAAAGGACCTAACTTTTGGATATCAGTTCTACAATGTTATCTTTATCTAACTTAATTACATTAATTAAGATGGTTCAATGATATTGTCATAGTAATTATAATTAGGGTGATGCCATCCATTGATGGTTTGGAATAAAGGATTTCCTGAATCTGAGATAATAGTACCACACCCTATAAGTAATTTATTTTTGCACATTCTTTAACCACTGCTTGCCATTATCATTTTAGCAATTTCAAACACTTCAACTCTCAAACTAAGGAAGTAAAGAGGACAAAATCTAACTCTGAAAGTCTAACCTTTGTGATAGATTGTCATATTATCAACTTGGTTAAACTGGGAATTGTTTCTTAGAGTGCCTTTTTGTATATTTCTAGGTTAAAATAGGAAATTGGCTAAAATAGGAAACTGTGAAAAATTTGAGAGTAGAAAAGAAATCAAAGCTCTTTATGCACAGACGATATTTGCAGTCAAATATAGTGATGTACAGATACAGAAGTGTCTCATGTGTAGATTATCCTCAATCTGGCTCTTCTTCATGCAAGCTGATTTTGCTGACCAACAGCAGTCCCAGGCACCATGAACACAAGCCACGTGATCTACCATGTGATTTTTCCACATGGTAAATACAGGTTGCACAAAGATTTTAACACTCGCTAAAACCTGCCAGAACCAGCTTTAACTTTGGAAAACCCAGTATGTTTGTGACTACACATTTTTTAAATCTATAAAATAAAAGTAATATACCTACTTTATAGTTTATTTTTAGACTAATAGAAATCATTTGAGAAAGTAATTTATATACTACATCATCATGAAATTCATATAATTGGAATGATTGGAATACTTCTTTCTATTATTTACTCTCTACCAACATGATGCTACCAATAATAAAGTCAATTATTTTGCCTACATTGAGATTCTTTTGATTCTAATTTTCCAATCTGTTTTTTTGTTGTTCTTGTTTTTGAGACAGGGTCTTGCTCTGTCTCCCTAGCTACAGTACAGTGGCGTCATCATGGCTCACAGCAACCTCAAACTCCTGGGCTTGATCGATCCTCCTGCCTCAGCCTTCCTAGTACCTCAGCCTCCCAAGTAGCTGGAACTACAGATGCGCACCACCAAACCCAGCTAGTTTTTCTATTTTTTGCAGAGACAGGGTCTCAATATTGCTCAGGCTGGTCTCAAAATCCTACCCTCAAGCAATCCTCCTGTCTCAGCCTCCCAAAGTGCGGGGATTATAGGCATGAGCCACCATGAACTAATTTGTTTTGTTTGTGTTAGGTTCTATTCATTTCTTGAAGCCTATTCTCTGACATGAGACATTTCATTTGACATACCCGACATGCTTCCTACTGTGCCAAGCCTCAAAAGGGTAAAAATAGAAAGCAGTGCCAAAAACTAAAGACAATGTTTTTATTGTGTGTGAAGGAACTGAAAAATAAAGCCCCCAAATTGATAATAATTTTAATATAACAATATAATATATAATATGATATAGTATAATAAATACAAGTTTAGGTCAGTTTTGTGGATTGAATTGTATCCCCCAAACAGATATGTTGAATTCCTAGCCCCTGGTACCAGTGTATGTGACCTTTTATGGAAATAAGGTCATTCCAGATATAACCAAGATAAGATGAGGTTATACTGGATTAGAGTGGGTTCTAATCCAGGGACTGAGGTTTTAATAAGAGAAAAGAGAGGAATATTTACACATAGAGACACAGATACACAGGGAACAAGGCCATGTGAAGAGGGAAGCAGAAATTGCAGTGATGTTGCCATAAGTCAAGGAACTTGCTTCCAAGGATTGCCAACAACCATCACAAACTAGTAAGAGACAGAGAAGGACTCAGACAAAGAAGGATTCTTTCCTGGAGCCTTCAGAGAGATTATGATCCTGCTTATACCTTGATTTCAGAACTCTAGCTTCCAGAATTGTTCAAGAATAAATTTCTGTTGTTGTAAACCAGGCTTCTCGTAATTTTTACCACAGCCCTAGGATAGTAATACAGCTAGACTTTTCAAATGATGCTCATTAAAACACTAGATTTGCATCATTTTAGTAGATTACTTCAGGGGAAAAAGGAGGTTCATAGCCAAACAAATTTGCAATAACTTGGGTTTTATTTATAAATTGAGTGGATTTAATTATCGTATTATAATTCGTGTATACATTGTTAAATTTATACAGCATTTTCAAAGCCATTTGGAAAAGGAAGAAGATTTTAATGTAGTATTTATGTGATCATTTATCTTAAATGATAAACTTTGGAAAACACTATTAGAAACCAACCTAAATTCTAAAAACAGAATGTATAACAAAATAATATTTCAACATAATTAAGCAAGACTTATCCCAGAATTACAAAATTCTGGTATTATAATATATTAGACAATATAGTACTGATATAAAATGAATATGTGAATAAGGTAAGTATTAATGCCATGATCATAGGTACAGTGAAGACGTTCAACAGAATACAGCACAGGTTGCTGCCCATAAATTCTGTAGGAATAAGAGATATTAATAGCAATGCACAAGAACCATTTTAGTAACATCAAGTATATAAAAATTTCCTACAGATAAATTTTCATATTTATTGGTAAATATTGATCTGAAAATTCTAGTCAATACAATCACCTCAAACATATTAAGAGTTATAAATATTCAAAATGAGGAAACGAAATTATCATGTTAAATGAAAAACTTTAGACAAATTAAATTTAACAGAGTTTTATAGAGCAAAGAATGATTCACTAGTAGGGCAGCCCCCTGAAACAGAATAGGTTCAGAACAATTCAAGATTGTCACCTGGTTGGATAATATTTATGAATAGAAAAAGGAAAGTGACATACAGAAAAACAGAAATCAGGCATAGAAGCAGCTGGATTGGTTATAGCTCCCATTTTCTTTATTTGAACACAGTTTGCACAATTAGCCACCTGTCATTGGCCAAAACTAGGCTGCTGTGATTGGCTGAGACTTAGCCACTTGTTACAAGTATAGGTTACAGTCTGTTTACACATCCAGTTAGGTTACAGTTCACTATACATGGAGAAAACTTTTGGCTGAACTTAAAATATGTAAGGAGGTAGCTTTAGCCTCTCAATTTTGAGAGACTGACCAAAACTTTAGGCATTGACATTACTCTGTTACCAACATAAATGGACTTATTTGGTCTCAAATCCTAATGGGAAATAGCAAAACAGTAGGCTTTTTTTAAAGTGGGAACAAGGATACAGAACAATAGGAAAAAAAAATGTATTGGTTACTTCAGGTTACTTTTTTTCTAAGATTTAGAGCAGAGAGAACTTCCTTATTATGCTAGAATCTTCCGTTTTCAGGAGGAAAATAAGAGTGTGTTTTGAGATCTATCAGCTTCCTTAAAGTTTCAGTTTGGTTACATGGCATTTAGCATGTGACTCTATTTTGATTTTGTCTGGTCTGTTGGGGTCTAGTGCACAAGCTCAGTTCAAAACAATGGCCTCTCATAATTTTGTTTAACAATCATTATATGCAGAAAAGATGACCTATTTCATACACCTTAAAGAACCAGTTGAAAAATAATGAAATCTAAAGTAGTCGTTAAAATTGTTAATAAATTTTAGTGATATATTATATTGCTCTTTATATAATAAATGAAAAGACACAAACTACATGAAGCATGTAGGTAAATATATAATATAATAGATATTGAATATATGAAATATATGAAATACAAGTTTTATATTAAAAATATCTCAGAAGGAAAGCTAGAAAAAGAAATTCAGTTTTAATATTAATCTTTTTGTTGGTAAATAGAGTTGATTTTAAGTTTCTTCATTATACATTTTGATATTTATCAAATTGTATATACATATATATGTATATATAAATAGACACACATACATATAAATAACAAAGCCCCTAAATTATAAAAAGTATGCTATTTTTTATTTAAATGACACACATAAAAGGAATTTCTTTTCACTTAGTCAAAATGAAAGATAACAGTTTTGTCTCATTCTGTCTTTAAATTTCTTCTCCTCTTTTTCCCCCTTGTTTCCCCTCCCCATCCTCATCAACCACCGCCCCCACCTCAGTTCTACTCTTCTTCTTTTTTTGAGTGATATTAATCTGGAAAAATGTTGGCATTTGGATTTTTTCGAGTAATATCAATTATTTACATTGCCATTAAAATGCAGTTTTAGATTTTGTTAATTTTGCTGTCCAATGTATGCACTATAGAGGAAAGTTTGCTGAATAGTAGTACTTGTGGTATTCAAAGGACAATATATAACTTTGCGTAAGCCCTATGGTCAACCTTCTACTTTCATCTACTTTTTCTCTTCACTTTTCAGCTGTTTTTAAGGTCAAGATGAGGGGACTAAAATAGTTGGGCTAATATAGTCTTAAGAGAAAAATCAGGACTCTGGAACCTGATTCTCAAGCAGCTGAGCTGAGCTGTCCAGACTGGGCAAAATGTTGTGATGATGGTGGAAAAGGAGAGGTGTTCCTGTGAGACATGAGGGTGAGAGGGAGGGAGTAACTGGAAACTAAATGACTGCTCAGGAATATAGAAGTTTCACAAATGTCATACAGTATCATCAACAAACCAGTTTGGAGAACTAAGGTCTACTTCATGTCTAAGAAACAAATTCCGATAGATGACTGAAGACACTTTTGGTTTGGTTTCATTTGTGATAGTGTAACCCGAACTCCTAATCTGATTTCCTACAAGCATCTCTGAGAGGGTGACTCTCTGGCGCCCTCCTAGTTCATCCATAAAATTGTTTGGGCTTTCTCTAGATGCCAATTGCTTCTACCCTGGCCATGTCACCTGACCAGTGACCAAGGAGACCGCTCTTCAAGCTGAGACACGCGCTCACCTCTCTGCTGTGACTTCGTGGCCGGAGCTGCCAGCCAAACAGACAGATTCCACTGCGGGAAGGGCCGAGGAGAGAGTGAAGGAGGCTGTTTTCCCAGCGGGGTCCTGTAGCCTCATTTTCGCGGTGACTTGGCGATCAGCGCCTCCTCCCAAGGAATTAGTTCCCCATTCTTGGCAGTGGGGAGGAACAAGGGAAGCTGTTCTCTGGACTGTGACCCTGTGGGGGAGGTGGATGACCCTTGACTACGATCTGACCACCGATATTGCATACTAAAGGGACTGACCCCACATCCGCTGGGGTGGAATAGCAGGACAGGTTGCTTTCTGCTCTGGGTCCCTCAGGGGTCTTAGGCCAGACCTCTCTAACATCCCTGAAGTGTGTACTTCTTTCCAGGTAGTCAACCCTGCTCTTGAAGGGGTTGAATAATAAGGGTTGCCCTTCCTGAACTGAGATGCCAGGTAGCCCCAGGAAGTGCCCTTCCCTTAGTCTGGGGGGTTATCTGCCCCTCTGGCAAGTGAAAACCTGCCCTCCGAGGAGGAAAGAAATGAGAAAAGATATTTTTCAGGCCGGGTCTTGTGACAGTCTCAGCTAACACCACTCCCACAGCCCTGCAGGACAGAGCCCACCACTGAAGGTAGGGAGATAGGAGAAAAAATACTTTTCCCATAGGACTAGCCTGAATCTGTATGACCTTGGATCTAAGCAAAAGGGGACAGGGTATTGGCGTGATACAGCTTGCATTCGGTGCCCAGGCTGTAGTCATCTTAGGGGCTAGTGGTCTGGAAAGGAAAATCTTGACCAGAGTCCTCAAGAATTGCACCAACTGGCATACTCATTAGGAATTCCTCAACAAGAGTGCCTAAAAAGCCCTGAATAACATGCTAGCAGCTCTCTCCTAGATACAGATCAAGCAATTTCTGAAGTATACTGCCTCAGGCACGCTGATTCCTGCTACTCTTCTCACCACATCTTAAGTGGTAATAAGGCTCAAGTAGCCCTTGGGGGTGGCAAAACATTTCCCAAAGACTCAGGCTTTTGTATGTCCCATTTGGGATTTTAGAGTTCAATTCAAAGATCCTGGAATACCTTGACAACTGACCCCTCCACGCAAAATTCAAGCAACAAAAGAGAGAGCAACCTCATAACTAAACCCAGCACATTACACCTCAACCAAGTAGTTGTTAGCGGAGTCACACACTCAAAAGTGACCCAACTCCTGGAAAGCTAAGCAAGGAAAAGAAATCCACTAATCTCTGTAAGCAGAAGGAGCACATAACAGGCCAGTGATAAACCAACAGGCCAAAACCTCACCAAGACAGCACAACACCAGGGAACACCTCTTCAGCTCTGCCAAGGACCTTCCCTTTGGAGCCCCAAAATTAAGTTCACAAACCAGTTATAGCACATCCAGTCCTTGACAAAGTAGCCCGATGAGGAAGAATCAATGAAAGAACACAGGAAACATGAAAGATCAGAAAGAAAAGCCACCTGCAAAAGAAAATATTCGATCTCCACCAACAGATACCAATGTACAGGATATAATTAAGCTGATAGAAGAAGAATTCCGATTATGGATTGTAAGGAAACTGAATGGAATAGAAGACAAAATAGAATCCCAACATAAAGAAACCACGAGAACAATCCAGGAAATGAATGAAAAATTTTCCAAAGAAATTGAAATACTAAGGAAAAACCAAACAGAAATTTTGTCAATGAAGGAGGAATTCAGGGAACTTCAAAATACAATGGAAAGCCTCAAGAACAGAATGGATCGTGCAGAGGAAAGAATCTCAGAGCTTGAAGACAATGTCTTTGCGCTAACCAAATGAGACGAAGAAAAAGAACTCAGATGCAAGAGACAAGGCCAAGGCCTTCAAGATGCGTGGGATTATGTAAAGAAACAGAACCTTAGGATCATTGGTCTTCCAGAGAGAGAAGAAGAAGATACTAAAGGGCTGGAAAATTATTTCATGGAATACTGAAGGAAAATATGCCAGGCCGGGCCAGAAATGTGGACATCCAGATACAAGAGGCACACAGAACTCCTGGGAGACTCAATGTGAAAAGGCAATCACCACGTCACGTAGTTATTAGACTGACCAAAGAAAATACGAAAGAAGCAATTCTTCGAGCAGCGAGACGAAAGCAACAAATAACCTATAAAGGAAAGCTGATCAGACTAACTGCTGAATTCTCATCTGAAACCCTACAAGCCAGAAGGGACTGGGTCCCTATCCTTAATCTCCTTAAACAGAATAATGCCCAACCCAGAATTCTTTATCCGGCAAAATTAAGCTTCACCTACGAGGGAGTAATAAAATCCTTCCCAGACAAGCAATCACTGATAGATTTTGCAAAGACCAGACCAGCCTTACAGGAAGTACTCAGTCCTGCATTACACACTGAACAGCACAATAGACACACTTCAAAGTAAAGTCATTCAAGAGTTAAAGCCTACAACGTAGACCTCATGATGGCTCAAGGAGCAAAACAAAACAACAGAATCTAACCCAACAATATGAGTGGAAATCTACCACAATTCTCAATCCTCTCAATAAGTGTGAATGGTCTGAACTGTCCTCTGAAAAGATACAGACTGGCAGAGTGGATAAAATTCCACAAGCCTAGTATCTGCTGCCTACAGGAAACACATCTAACCCACAAAGATGCCTTCAGACTAAGGGTCAAGGGATGGAAAACAATCATCCAGGAAAATGGAAGTCAAAAGAAAGCGGGGGTAGCTATACTATTCTCAGATAACATATGCTTTAAACTAGCAAAAGTAAAAAAAGAAAAAGATGGCTACTATATATTGGTGAAAGGGAAGATCCAACAAGAAGAGTTTACAATCCTTAATATCTATGCACCCAATACACGAGCACCCAGTTACATAAAGCAAACTTTGTCTGATCTAAACAACATGAAAACAATAACACCATAATAACAGGGGATTTTAACACCCCACTGAATGAACTGGACATATCTTCCAAACAGAAAGTAAGCAAAGAAATAATGGACTTAAACAGAGCTCTTGAACAAAAGGGTCTGACAGATCTCTACAGAACATTCCACCCAAACAAAGTTGAATTTACATTCTTCTCATCAGCCCATGGAACTTTCTCCAAAATTGACCACATACTAGGCCACAAATCAGACCTCAACAAATTCAGAAAAATAGAAAATATACCGTGTACATTCTCAGACCATAGTGGCTTAAAATTACAGTTCAATTTCAACAGAAATACTCACCACCTCACAAAGTCATGGAAATTAAACAATCTATTGTTGACTAACTCCTGGGTCAAGGAGGAAATACAGAGGGAAATCAAGAACTTCTTCGAACTAAATGATAACGGAGAAACAATGTATCAAAACCTATGGGATACAGCAAAAGCATTTCTGAGAGGAAAACTAACAGCAATAAATGCACATATCCAAAAAACAGAAAGATCAGACACTGACAACCTAATAAATAGAATCAAGGACTTGGAAAAGGAAGAGGTAACCAATCCCAATCCAAATAGAAGAAAAGAAATAACTAAGATCAAAGCACAATTAAATGAAATTGAGAACAAGAGAACTATACCCAAGATCAACAAAACCGAAAGCTGGTTTTTTGAAAAGATAAACAAAATTGACACCCCACTGGCTAGATTGACTAAAATCCAAAGGGGAAGGTCTCTAATAAACTCAACCAAAAATGAAAAAGGAGGGATCACAACAGATGCCACGGAAATACAAAACATTATTTTTGATTACTACAAAAACCTATATGCCGAAAAACTATATAATGAGGAGGAAATGGACAAATTCCTGGAAACATACAACCTCCCTAAGTTCACCCAAGAGGGAACAGAATATCTGAAGAGACCAATTTCAAGTTCAGAAATTGGAGCAGCAATCAAAAACCTCCCAAAACGTAAAAGCCCCGGACCAGATGGCAACACTCCAGAGTTTTACCAAACATTCAAAGATGAACTCAAACCTATACTATGGAAATTATTCCACAATATTGAGAAAGATGGCATCCTTCCTAACTCATTCTACGAAGCGAATATCATATTGATACCAAAGCCAGGAAAGGAGACAACAAAAAAAGAAAGCTACAGACCAATATCCCTCATGAATACAGATGCAAAAACCCTCAACAAAATTTTAGCAAATAGAATTCAGCAGCACATCAAAAAAATAATTCACCATTACCTTTTGGGCTTTATTCCAGGGATGCAAGGCTGGTTTAACATATGCAAATCCATAAATGCAATTTGCCACATTAAAAAAAGCAATAACAAAGACCATATGATTCTTTCGATAGATGCAGAAAAAGCATTTGACAAAGTCCAACACACCTTTATGATAAAAACTCTCATCAAAATAGGCATAGACGGCTCATTCCTTAAAATTATCAAGTCCATCTATGACAAATTCACTGCCAATATCATATTCAATGGGGAAAAATTGAAACCATTCCCACGTAGAACCGGAACCAGACAAGGCTGCCCTCTATCTCCACTTCTATTCAACATAGTGCTCGAAATGCTCACCACAGCAATTAGGCAAGAGAAGGATATTAAGGGTGTCCAAATGGGGACAGACGAGATCAAACCCTCGCTCTTTGCCAATGATAAGATATTACACCTAGAAAACCCCAAAGAGTCATCTAGGAGACTCCTAGAACTGATAAATGAATTCAGCAAAGTCTCAGGCTACAAAATCAATACACACAAATCTGAGGCATTCATATATGCCAACAACAGTCAAGCAGAAGATCAAATCAAAAA
>NW_012152285.1:102856-105550 GCF_000956105.1 Propithecus coquereli | reverse complement strand
CATTCTACTAAGTGAAGTATCCCAAGAATGGAAAAACGAGCACCACATGTACTCACCATCAAATTGGTATTAACTGATCAACACATAAGTGTACATGTAAGAATAACAACTATTGGATGTCAGGCAGGAGGGGGGGGAGGAGGGGACGGGTGTATGCATACACAAAGAGTGCAATGTGCACCATCCGAGAGATGGACACGCTTGAAACTCGGACTTGGTGGGGAGGGGGGCAAGGACAACATCCGTAACCTAAACATCTGTATCCCCATAATATGCTGAAATAAAAAAAAAAAAATGTATATGGTCAGGAATGAGTGTAGCTACACTAGTTTTCTTTTGTTTAATGTTTGCATGATATATCTCTTTTCAAACTTTTATTAATACTTTCAATATTTTGTATCCTTATAGGACTCTTATACAGAACATATAAACTGTTATTTAAAAAAAAATAGATGATCTTTGATGTGACTACTAATACGTTTTGGTTTAAATCATTCATGTTGTATTTGTTCTGCCTGTTATATGTTCCTTTCTTTTTTACCTTCTATGGATGAGAATTTTTTTTTATTCCCTTCTTCTTCATTTACTTGTTAGTTTTATAGTACTTATTTATTATTTGAGATTGTTTGAGATTCCACTAGGGATTGCAACATAATTTTTACTATAAATTAAAGCTTTCATCATTTCTTACAAAATGCTTTTATGTAAAGTGTAAGAAGATGAAAATAGGTCTTGATAATCAATACAGCAAAAATTCTTGTTTCTCTGCTAGTGGTGAAGCCAAACATTACTTTCACATTAAGATTTATATGTTTAACATATTCATGACTTATGCAATGCTTAGAATTAAATTTTCTTTAGGAATTTTCTCATAATATGAATTTCAAAATATTAATTAATCCCCAGCCAATAACTTCACATAAATATTTCCAACCTATAAAATGGTTTGAATCTTTACATGACAAGTAACACCCACTGTTTCTATCTTTTTCCTTTCCCATTTAGATAAATATGTCCTTGAAGCAGGTGGCACAATCCACTTATCAGCATTTGGCACATCAGGTAAGCAGTGAGAAATTTTGAGGCCTATTGAACAGTTTAGGGCAATTTTCATTCTGGCACTTAGGGAATTAGGTATGTAATTCCCATTAATGTTAATGGAAGTAGTGTGTATAGTCCATAAAACTATAATGTATCTTTTTGGAAATTTTCACAATGGATCACCACAAAGTTGTGGAGCACAGGTGTTTAATTGGTGATGGATATATCAGGGATGAATGCATTAAGATCAAAGAATAAAAAATCAATTACTTGCAAAGTTAGGAAGGTCTAGAATATAAAACAGTTGTGTCAAATCTGGCGCAGATTTGAAATTTGTTACTAAGAGAATCAGAAGTGAATATCAGTGAAACTAATTTGCAGGTCATTTAGTGGATTGGGTGTAGATAATATCTCTTTATTTGCTTAGCAGTGATTCAGGGAAACACTTAAAAATATTCATAGCCAGTATTTTGGCACATGTATAATTCAATTTCCATAATAATTAATTTTAATTTCATTTAACCTTATAGAGCCAAAAAAGTCCTCCCAAATCTCAATTTCAGATATTTTAGTATAAAACTTTTCTCATCATTAGGTCAAAAATAAAATATGTTCAGTATACCTAGGACATTCTTCAGGAAAAGATAGTAAACTGTCACTTTTTTATGGTGTTCAGTGAGGTAGCAAGCTTATTGTTTTGTTACATGTCTTAAAGAGGGCTAAGAAATGAGAGCTGCCTGATACACTTAGCTTATATTTCTCTAATCACCTTTATCCAATGATCTTTTCCCCTTTTCTAGTTGAAGGAATTATGAAGACATAAGCAAGATATGTGATACTACATCCTAGCTACTCTAAATAGAAACTTTTAGTAAATTGTTATTTTACAACATAGTAATAAGGCATATCATAGTGAATTTATTGCTTATACTATTATATGATGAGTAGGATAGAAATTTTCATTTCAGAATTTAGATGCTACTGCATTATTTATCTTCCTCATTTACCTGGGTAGTTATACATACAGTTTAATAACATAAAGACAGTCATGAATTTAGCCATTTAACATACTTATTTGGATATTGTACAATGTGCATTAGGAATGTGGAATGCCAATTTGTGGTTCAAAGCTAACCGTGTGACTAACTCAATTACCTGTTTTTCCACTTGGAAATATTTTATGGCTTTGTACTGTGTGGTTAAACAATCTCTGTCGTCGCACCAGGAGACTAGAATATGCCACCCCAAAATATGCTTCTTTGGCCTAAGAATTATTTTGAGTTGATTTTTTTGAGAAACAGCAGATGAAGGAGAAACTCTGAAGACAGAACATATGTTTCCCTTTTGTGAGAGAAATTTATATTTATATTTATAATGAACCTCTCCAAAGACAACTCCTTCTTGTTACCCAGAAGAGACAGATGAATCCTCCTGTTCCCAGGATACTGTTATCAATGAAGAAGGCATACTCTTATCAATAAAGAAACTTAAATCTTACAAAAAAAACCTTACCCTTGTTTATCTTACTTTTTTTCTCTTCTGCCCAGAAGCCCCCCAATTTTTTTTAAGCTGAAGACTGTATATAAGCCTAAATTCTAAACACCCCTTTGAGTTATTCAGTCCTGAATTTCTCCCATGTATATATGAGATATA
>NW_012152285.1:100569-102806 GCF_000956105.1 Propithecus coquereli | reverse complement strand
AATAATAAATAATAAAAAAAAACATTAGTTTTTCTGCATAAAATATATCTGGCATTGGCATTGTTGTGTATGAGGCATTTCATATTCGGTTTTGATTTATGTGAGAGCCCAAATTCTTACTAAAATGTTCACAAAGGTCTCCCTTAGAGCAAATATCTATATTCAACAGGATCTATATGGGAATCCTTACTTTAGGATTCTGATGATGACGGTATTTGCCAAGACCAATTATAGTAGAAGCTAAAATTTATTAAAGGCTTATTCTAAGCTAGGCACTTTGATGTTTATGCTCCATGTGTTAACATGTTTAATTCCTCACAACACCACAGTAACATAGCTGTTATTAGATGGAAAAACTAAGTCATAAAAAGGTGAATAATTTACTGATGTCACACATTTTATTTGGATCACAGTCAGGATTTTGTTTGAGGGAGAAAGAAAATAGATGACTCTACCAATATTCTGAAAGTGAACCATATACAATTTTATCATACAATTAACTTAGAAAAAATATTAAAAGAATGCAAAATATCTGGGGTTTGATGTCAACTTTTGTTCCATCTTCACAAAAGAAACTAGGAATATTTAGCCAGGATAGGTTAAAAGCAGATTTGGAGTTAGTCTAATGAGCTTTATCATTCCTAATTCTACAGTTTCTTTCCTGTTGATCCCTCATGGTTCTGAAACAAATTGCTATAATCCCCATATTTATGTTTCCTGTCATGATTGCCTTCCTGTACTTCTGACGCATATATCCAAATACTACTCACTGCTTCCATGTGTAGTCTCTAAAAGTACTATCAAGTTTAATATCTCAAACTGAGCCCACAATTTCCTCTTCCACTATCTTGCTCATCTCAATAAAATACAACTCCATCTTTCTATTTGCTCAAACTTAAAGTATTATTTGAGCTTCCTGTCTCTTTCATCCTTCCCATCCTATCAGTTAGAAAATTCTGCCTGATACACTATTGATATTAAAATATATTTGGAGTGAGATCAGTTCTCACTGCCTTCACTACTGTCACTCTCTTACAAGCCAAGTCACTCCCTGGGTGATGAACTTAGCTCCTGTCTTCCTTACTTTCCCCCTCGTCCTCCTTTGCCCTACTGCTCTATTTCCAACACAACTGCCAGAGTTATCTTTTAAAAATGTCAAATCACGTCACTCCTCTGTTTGAAACTCCCCAATGTCTTCCTATCTTCTGAAGCAAATGGAAACAGTTCTTAAAACAACCTACAAAGCATTATCAGATCTGAATTCTATTACCCCTTACTCATTGACTGTGATTTTCTACCATCTCTCACTCTGCACAACTCATAGTGAGCTTTTGTTGTTTATTCAGTATTCCAAGCAAGCATTCATTCCTGGGAATCTGCACTTCTTTATCTCTCTGCTTAGAAAACTTTTTTCTTGTAAAAGACTCACTGGCTTTCCTCCACCAATTTTTGCACAATGTTACATTCTCATGGCAACTTACTCTGAACAAGGGGCTGAAATTGTATTGCTTAACCCTTGGTTGTTTCCATAACTTTTCTTTGTTATAATTTTCTCAGTAGAAATTATCACAAGATGACATACCACATATTTAACATATTTGTTTGTATACTTCATAGTTTTTTCTGTTTGTTTCTTCACACATAGGAAAATGTAAGTTCTACCAGAGCAGATAATAATGTTCACTATTTTTTTGAAATATGTACATTTATAGCTACAAATTTCCCTCTAACTATGACTTTAGCTGCCTACAAATTGTGATACATGACATTTTGATAATAATTGACTCAAAATATTTTTTCACACAGATTATGATCAATTTTGGTACATGTTTTAGGTACCCTACAGAGGAACATAGATTCTGTTGGTTCTTAAGTTTTCAGTTCATTGTGATATGTAAATTGAACAGGTGATTTTTAAAAATTATAAAGTTAAAAGATTCTATGTACATACTGACAGAATTGAATTAACTTCACCTGCTTTTCTTTTTTCCTTTTTGCCTTTTATAATTTGTGTCTATACTATAAAGTAAACGTGAATTTTGGGTTGTTACATTTTCAGGATACACTGATCATTTATTTTTATGAAGCAACTTTTGTTGACTCTAGTTTTGCTTATTGTCTTAAAGTCTATATGGTCATGAGTGGATTAATAAATGTGGTATATGTATACCATGGAGTACTATTCAGCTTTAAGAAACAATGGTGATATAGCACCTCTTGTATACTCCTGGATAGAG
>NW_012152285.1:93808-97729 GCF_000956105.1 Propithecus coquereli | reverse complement strand
AAATTTTTATTTCAGAATATTATGGGGGTACAAATGCTTTGGTTACATATATTGCCTTCACGCTGTCCGAGTCTGAGCTACAAGTGTGCCCATCCCCCAGACAGCACACCCCACACCTGTTAGGTGTGAATTTACCCATCCCCTCCTCCCCTTTCCACCTGCCCAACATCTGATGAATGTTACTTCCATATGTACACATAAATGTTGATCCATTAGTACCAATTTAATGGTGAGCACATGTTGTGCTCGTTTTTCCATTCTTGTGATATTTCACTTAAAATGGGCTCCAGTTCCACCCAGGATAATACAAGAGGTAGTTCACCTTTTTTTTTTTATGGCTGAGTAGTACTCCATGGCTGAGTAGTATTTCATGGAGTACTACTCAGAATGAAAAGATTTTTCCCACTCCTACACATGTGAACATGATATTAAAATACTTATATCTTCTTAAAGTTATTCATTTATTAATTATTCCAAATAATTTATCTCAATAGTATAAATAGAGCTTTTAGTTTATGACCTAAGAGGATGATAATTATTTTGTGTGTTTAAGGATCATAAGACATAGAGGTTGAGCAGAATTTGGCATTTGAGTATTCAGTAACTCCTGTTTATGCTCTTTTTCTCTCCTGTTTGTCACACTTTCACGAGCATGAGAATCACCTGGGAAGACTATGAAGCATACATGTTGTATTGTCCCAACCCCAGAGATTCTGATTCGGTAGGTCCTAACTGGGACCTTGGAAATTACAAGTTTAATAAGTGTCCCCATTGTGACTTTGGTGAATGTGGTCCCTGGATCATAATTTTTAAAATGTTACTCTGAAGACTGAGATGCTGCTTTGATTCAGAGGGAAGAAAAAAAAGTCTAGCAAAGTATAATTTCTAAAAAACTTGAAAAAATTCCCATAATGTGAAAGTCAGAAAGAAAATTGACATTTAAAATCCATTTTTATAAATTAAATCTCTTCTGAGTTATCATTAATACAGTCAGTATTTTTGCACCCTTCTTATAATCACAAATTTTTCAATGAATCAATGAAAATTTTAGGGGCCAAGGGGGAAAACTCTCCCTTCACCCTCTGAAGGTTCACTAAAAGAATCAACTGGTGAAAGGCAGATTAACAGAAAAGGCATACAAATGTATTAAAATGCACAGGGGAGGAACACAGAGTGATTATCCCAATCCCTCAATGGAATAAAGAAGCGTATGAAACATCTTGAGTTTCTGGAAAGATGGAGGCTTGGAGCATGGCCCAAAATGAGTTATGGTTGTAAATCAAATTATAGTAGCAAAACAATTTGTGGGAGGGAGATAAGAGGATGCCTGATTAGCAAAGTTGGTCTTTTTATGTAGATGAAACCTCAAAGGTAGCAGCCCTCAGAAAGACTAGATGATGAAGGTTTCTTTCAGTCTTTTAAAGGTGTCAGATTTTCATTTAATCTTTCATAGATCCAGATGGGGAAGGCCTTAGAAAAGCCTGACTGCATTAATTCAGATTTTCCCCACAGATGCAACTCTCCCCGACAAAACACACCTTTTCAGGGCTATTCTGCAGGACCTTTGAGGAATATCTCAAAATATTTCAGAGAACTATAATTTAAGGTGAAATATTTTGGTTCCATCAGTCTCCATGTGGTATATGTATACCATGGAGTTCTACTCGGCCACAAAACACAATGGTGATCTAGCACCTCTTGTATTATCCTGGATAGAGTTGGAGCCCATTCTACTAAGTGAAGTATCACAAGAATGGAAAAACAAGCACCACTTTGAAACTTTTCCTTCAGAAAGTTCCATATTTTAAAATCCCAGTTAATAGCTTTGGAGAGATTTGGGCTAGAGGTTGTGAAATAACAGATAGACAAAGGAATGGAAAAACAAATTGGAATAAGGCAGAAAAGAAGAAATTTAAATACATTGTCCCATGTCTTCTTGAATCAATCTCTTAGTTCTGAGAACAGGTCAGTTTGGTTAGACAGTTGTGTCCCATTCTAGGAGGTGACATTGCAAATGGACTCTCAGAGCTAGGCCTCTATGCATGATGCAGGCATACAGAGCTTTAAATATGGCTATGAGTCAAGAGCCTTATCCAGCAAACCTGAGAAACCCAGACTCATAACACAAAGGCCCATTATTTAATAAAACTGAATGCAAAAAAAGAAAAGCCAATTTAGATAACAACCAGAAATGCGGTGATCACATAGACTGGAGGAAAGCCGGATGAGTAGTGTAACACAGGTGTGGGAAGATGTAGACAACTTTTCAGGTTATGACCTGGGACCAAAATATCTTTTCAGACCATTGTGGGGTTTCTGAATAATGTGACACGAAAAAAAAAAAAAAAAAAGGAGTTTAAACCAGATCCCAGATCTATTGAATTTGTTGAGACCTATTAAATGCTTATTTTTTATCCTATAGAATGCAAATAACCATTATGTTTTTCCCCTTCTCCATGAACTTCAGGGTCCCCAAAGGCAGATAGAATACTTTTGTTAAAAATATACTCCTGGGGGAATCCAAAACCAAAAAGCACCCTCATCTAGAAAAACAAGAGAAATGGCCTGCTTCTTCTAAACTGGACCCTCATGCCAGAAATTGGTAGAACAGAGGATGGACTTAGATTTTAAGACCTGCCTGCCAACACCATTTTAAGACCTTGGCCAACAATTTCGATATAGGACACAGCCTAAAACTTTGTGTACAGACTTTGATAAACCCACTTTATTCATAGCATTCAGTGTTTGGCTGAGTTGATTACATTGGTTGGTTACCTTGGCACAGAACAATCCAGCCTCTATAAAAATGTTATATCTGAGTAGCTGCAGAGAAGTTCAAACAAAATTCACAACCTTCATATAGCCCATATTTTGCTAAATGCACAAAATTACTCATATTGTCCTTATTTTCTGTGTTTTTTGTAGTTTTACTTTCAAAGTAAATATGTTAGGTTGAATCCACAGGCTTTAAGCCTTGCACAGGACAGTTTCAAAACATATTTTTAAGTTAAAAAACCCTTCACTATATCATTTCTCCTGCATGGTAGTTCTGAACTCATGAAGACTGCGTTTCCTGTGCTCATATATATGCTAACATAAATCTCCTGGACCATAATTACACTCCATCTTGTTCAATGTGTCTGTGCTTTACTGCAATCTTCTTTCCTCCAAAAGTTAGCTAAATTTTCATATACGTATATTATATACGTATCTCAAGCAAAATGCACTATTTATGAGTTTGGATTGCCTGAGATCATAGCTAACAGAGACACTTATTGCAATCTTAAAATTATTAGGGAAAGATTGATTTTATTCTTTAGATAACGCTCATGGCCTGACTTTTGAAATGCATTCTTATATTTCCAAGGCCCTGAAAAGGTGCAATACATCACCTAGGAAATGACTCTCTGGTGATGTTCTATTTCAATACATCACTGGTACAATGATTCTTTAATAATATACTGCCAAGTGTCACATATCAAGAGAGCAGTCTAGAGCAGAGAGGTCAGTTCATTTATTTATTAGTGCAATCTCTCATTGCAGAGTCACTAGCTGATGCTCAGGGTCATGAACCCAGAAAGGAGATTTTGTATCAGTGTCATTATGATAAGCAACATCCTTAATGCCAAGCTGAATAGAATAACAGAGCTCGCCTTGTGGATCCTCAAAGAGCAATTGTGATAATTTTGATAAGGAAGTAAACATTGTTTATGTTGTCAAATAGAAAGTAGAAATTTTAAGGATGGTTCAACATACGCAAATCTATAAACGTTATTCACCACATAAACAGAAGCAAAAACAAAAACCATATGATTCTCTCAATAGACGCAGAAAAAGCATTTGACAAAATTCAACACCCTTTTATCATAAGAACGCTTAACAAAATAGGCATAGATGGGGCTTACCTAAAAATGATACAAG
>NW_012152285.1:73016-91770 GCF_000956105.1 Propithecus coquereli | reverse complement strand
TAACTCTATTCAAATTGTGTAATAATTTTAGACTCCATGGTACATTTGATTTTGAATCATGACTTATTTCTTAATGATTTATTAATAGTTTAATATGCTTATTTCTTTAATTGAAGAAATTTTATATGCTGTATAAATGATCCATTTTTGTTAACTTGCTGCACTTCTATATTCTACCTAAAAATATCACACATTTTCTCCTAAGTTTGAAGATGCAAACCCTATGAAGGAATATTGTTCTTGGAAAAATTCATTTAATTGACTTGTTATTTTCACAATAACTTTTCCATACTGTGTAATTTATTTGCATTATTTCTATATCACTCTTTCCAAAGGACTGGTTCTCATCTTAAATAATCTTACAAAAACCTGCCCTAGGGAATAAAGGAGAAGCTACCATATTTCAATCACCCACTGAGAAGTTATTTTTTGATATTTTTTTTGCCTCCTCCTGAGACTAAATAATTATTTCTATTTTACCAAAAGAGTTCTTGGAGAAGATATATACTCACAGAAGTGACTGAAAGAAACAAATGGTTCAAGTAAAGAATATTGATTTTTGAAAAGCAAGAAATAATCATTGTTCTGAGAATAGAACTCTCCAGATATCATGTCTATCCTGAGATTAAATAAAGTATATGTATCAAAATTGTGATAATAATAATATAGGGGGAATTATATTTTAATTGCTTCATATTAATAGGCATAAAGCAATAATTTCTTCCATTGGGATTCAGTATAGCTTTGAAAGATATTCAAACTGATATCCATATATTTACTGTTGCAAGACACCTAATGAAAGGGTCACCTTCTCTCCTTCCCCTCCCTCATCTAACAGGAATATTTTTAGAGCTGATCCATAAAGTTTTCCTAAGGTTTTAAAAGTTTGTGTAGTCACATCATAAATACTCTCATAACATAGACTATTACATTACAGAATCATATTATTAAGGGCCAGAAAACAGTGTACACTGTGTAAATAAAGTCTTTCGATAGTTCAAATAGCAAACATAAAAGTGCAAGCAGCCAACTCAAAACAATAGAATATGATAAATAAAAGGGACTACACTTAACTTTCTACCTTAAATAAGAGACAGATAGCCAAAATATATGAAACAAATGATTTTCAGACATTAAAAAGCAGGTGGTAAAGGAATGTGATTCCTGAAAAAAAAAGAAAGAAAAAAGAAAAAAGAAATAAAATCGAGTGATCCTGGCCAGGCATGATGGCTCACGCCTGTAATCCTTTCACTCTGGGAGGATCACTCGAGCTCAGGAGTTCCAGACCAGCCTGAGCAAGAGCAAGACCCTGATCTCTACCAAAAATAGAAAAAAATTAGCCAGGTGTCATGGTGAGTGCTTGTAGTCCCAGCTACTCAGGAGGCTGAGACAGGAGGATTGCTTGAGCTCAGGAGTTTGAGGTTGCAGTGAGCTATGATGATGCCACTACACTCTACCCAGTGTGACAGAAAGAGACTCTATCTCAAAAATAAAAGAAAAAGAAAAAGAAATAAAGTGAACCTGAACAAAGCACCAGCTTATCATCTGAAGGCAGTTTGAGCATGAAGCACAGGAAAGTGGAATCCAAACAAAAGCCACCATTTTTGAGTTGAAGAGACTGATTTCTGAGATTCCAAAGGGCAGGGAAGCTAGAATTTGTGGAGTAGAATACTGAAAAAGGGAGCTACATGGAAAGAGAGCTCTAGAGATCTGCATAGTGATGCCCTCTTGTCCTTGGCTAAGTACGGATATGTGTGTGGATAACAGGCAACTACTCTAGGACAGGGAAAGAATCACAGGAAATAATAGGCAGAGCAATTTGTAGAGCTAAGAAAAAGCTGGGAATATTTTATGTTTCCATCAGTTAGAGGGAAAAGAACTTATAATAGCAGAAACATAAGATAAAATCTCAGAAAGATATTGCCTAAGTAGGCTGATACATACTCACGCTAGCAAAGCTTTATAAAATAAGCCTCACAAGGATCTAACTAATTCCAAATCACTTAACTCTGTGCCAGAACAAAATATAACACTTGTTGAAAGAACACAACAAAATCAAGTAAGTAACAGTATAAATTTCACAATGTTTAGCATCCAAACAAATATTATCTCCATGATGCTATGGTTTGAGCCCGTCCCTTCCAAAATTCAGGTGTTACCAATGTGATAGTATTAAGAGGTGGGGTTTTTAAGAGGTAGTTAGGACATAAGGGCTCATTCCTCATGAATGGGATTAGGTGCCCTGATATAGGGGCTTGACACAGAGAGTCCTTTTGCTCTTCCCCTCTTCTACCATGTAAGGACACAACATTGTGGAGTACACGCCATTCAAGGGATGATCTCGGAAACAGAGACCAGGCCTTTACCAGAAAACAAATATGCCTTGATCTTGAATTTCCCAGCCTCCAGAACTATGAGAAAATAAATTTTTGTTCTTTACAAATGATATAGTTCATAGTATTCTGTTATAGCAGCACAAATGGACTAAGATATATGTGAGAAAAAAGCAGAAGAATATGACCAATAATCACAGGACACTTGATAGAAACATATACATAAACCATAGAAATAGGACAGTTTATCATTTAGGATAGCTCATTTTAATACTTTGCTTTCTAGATAAATGTTGACTCCCCATATACCTGTAGTTAGCATGCAAAATTTCTCCTTCCTATCAATTCTTTGTGAAACTAACAGATTTATGTCAGCAATTGCCTCACTCAGAGATCTAACATTTTCAGCTCTTCACAGCTCTTAGTTGTGAAATATCAGAGTATGGCACGCAGCCAAACATAGACCATGATGTACTTAGCTTTTATGTGTTATAATAAAAATAAAAACAAAAATCACCTTTACAACTATTTCCACAATGATTATGATTACCCTAAATGCTTTCTGTATTTTCCGAATGACAGATTAACGCCTTCTTTTAAAATCTGTTTTTCCAAAGACTTATCTTCTATTTGATCTTTGACTGATTAATAGGAAGTTGTGTCTCAGAGAATTTGGAAGAGAATTTATAGAGACTCTCAAAAGAGCATGTCACTTACCTTTTAGCATGGCAGATTGTGGTCATATAATGTTGATGAACTTCCTTCCAGGTGGAATGTTGAAAGTTAGTTAGTTTATGGTTTAATTTGATGCAGAACATAAGAAAGAAGAGGGGGAGCTGCTATTTAGTTGAGGCAAAGATATATAATATCAAAAAGGCTGGGACAGGAAAAGATTTGCTAAGGCTTAAATAGTTTTAAAAGTTTTAAATAGTTTTAAAAAGAGAGAAGCAAGAAAAAACTCATCATTCAGAATGATCGATTAAGTGCTAAAGATCACAAAAGCTATAATATGCTTCTACTAATCTTCTTAAGCTTTGTGGTTGTGCCTGTATTTTTAACATTTGCATTATGAAATTTAAGAAAATACAAAACTGTTATGAGTAAAAGACAATAATAAATATATAAATCTTTCTTAAGATAAAGTCACATAAAAGTTGCTCACATAACTGATCATAATTTTAAGCTGATACAGTATTTCAAGCAAGCTGAAATAATTTAAGAAAACAATAGAAACCATAAGAACAATGTAAATCAGAATTAATAACTCAGAAATGAGATAAACAAGACATATAATATTGGGAAATAGAACTGTGAGAACTCAGAAAAGAGATAAAAAGAAAAACTATTTCAAATTTGAAAACAAAATTATAAAAAAATACACAGAAGATTAAATAAATGATCCATATAATTCCTTGTGAAAAACAGAATTTGAAAGGAGGAAAAGAAAAGTAAAGTAGAAAGATATTAAGAAAAAGATAAAAACGATGTGAGAGTAGATTTATTTTAATAAAAATACTACACTAAGTTAGAAATATTTATTTATTTCAGGGTGTAGAGGAAGAGTCGTGAAGTGACCAGCAAAATGGTCCTAAGGCTGTGAACAAGGACTGAGTATGCAGATATAGATATCAATGAAATCGACGGGAGGAGTGAACCAAAATATACTTTATTTTTGCTGCATTAATGTCATCATCCTGCCACTGTAGCTTGCATAGTACCGTAATCTAATCTCAAACAAAGCGGGGAAGCAGGTGAGTTCAGGTTAAGAGAAAAGTGAGCAAAACAGATCATTGAAGGTACAGCTTAAAGTAACTCTAAAGAAAAAGGACTTTTATATTTCCTTAGTGTCTTATGTCTTATGTCGAGCTTGAATCAAAGATTTGGGTTCGGTTAGTTTATTTGGGACTTCATACAAAGAAGCAATAAGGCAGGAGCTGAGACAGTTAGCCAGGAAAGAAGGATGGATTACTGAGAATGCCACGGTAGGCAACCCATGTACATTATGGCAGGAGGTCTAAGAAATTTGCAAAATATCTCCCTGTATGTTCCATCAGGTTGATGGGAAGTTGAGAATTGCCCCTAGTTAATTGCCTCACATTTACAGCCTTTGCTTTTGCATATGTTGAGCATCTCTATGGCTTGCATAAAAGGCCCTGGGGCAGAAAGAGGGAACATCAGGTGCAGAGTCATCATGATGCAGTGGGCCACGGTCAGTAAGACTCAGAAGCATCTTTCACAACTGTAGCTGAAAAAAGAGAGGAGCCAAGAGGATGTGACTCCAGCTATGCGGAGCTTCCCTAAATTAGAAATTATGTGTAATTTGAATGCCAAAAGATGATAAGGTAATAGAAATACAGCTCGATTTATTTGCTGATTTATTTAACCTATATTTATCAACTACCTATTATCTGTCAGACATCGTTGTTTGGAAATAACATAAGATGGGAAAGGTGCTACTTTCTTGGAGCTCACAGGGCGATGGGCACAATGGAGATGAATGAAGCCAATTAAATCACAGTGGGACAAATTCATGGTAAGGGCTGGATAGGGTCTAACTGGACAACAGGTAGAATTGGCAGGCACTGAAATGGCTGATCCATGATTACCCGGAGGAATGATTGCTAAACCAAGCATGAAGACTCAGCTGGAATTACATAGGCAAAATGATGGGATGGTTTCCAGCTAGGAAAAAGTAAAGCTTTCTGATTTCTATGTGACCGTTTATAGTACTGTTTTTATATTTTGTATCTAGCTCTGAAGTGGATTGGGACCTATTTACAACAGTGTTTATTATGCATTAAATGCTTGATAAATGTTAACTTTGTTATCACCATGTTATCATTATCGTCAATATAATGTATACATTAAGTAATCCCAGAAAATGCCAGCGTCCCAGAACCCGTTTGCTAGTGGGGTGTCCTAAGAAAATGTAGGATGTGAGTTAGCAGTCATAATTCACATGACAGGGGCCTGAGAACTCTGAAAATAATGCAATGACAGGCATCTGGTGGCTTAGGTTCTAGTAAGAACATACTTTAATTCAAGATAATGTGGCCGGGCGTAGTGGCTCACGCCTGTAATCCCAGCACTCTGGGAGGCCAAGGCAGGTGGATTGTTTGAGCTCAGGAGTTCGAAACCACCCTGAGCAAGAGCAAGACCCCATTTCTACTAAAAATAGAAAGAAATTAATCCGACAACTAAAAATATATAGAAAAAGTTAGCCGGGCATAGTGGCACATGCCTGTAGTCCCAGCTACGCAGGAGGCTGAGGCAGAAGGATTGCTTGAGGCCAGGAGTGTGAGGTTGCTGTGAGCTAGGCTGACTCCATGACACTCACTCTAGCCTGGGCAAAAAAGAGTGAGACTCTGTCTCAAAAAAAAAAAAAAAAAGATAATGCACTATAAGAATAGTTAAGAGCCCAGGGTTCATAATCAGGGAGATTTTGTTTCAGCTGAGTCTCCATTTACCAGCTTTGTGATTTTAACAATAATAAAACCAAAGCCTCTATATGCTTCAATTTCTGGAATGGCAAAATGTGTATCTTAATTTTATCCCACTCATGAAGTAGTTATGAGGGTTAAAAGATACCATTGATGCACAGTATTTAACATAGTGCCTGAATCATCCTTTCGTGTAAATAAATGTTAATTATTATTATTTCCTCTTTGATTTTAAATACTCAAGTGAGGTGATCATTCAATCAAACTACAAAAAATATTTTCAAGGATGTCATTTTCCTTTGGTATTATCAATATATAGGACTTCCCTACTATTCTAATAGTTAGAAGATTAGCTATCTGAACTGCAAACTGCTTTCAATAATTCTTATTCTTGGCTGGGTGTGGTGACTCAGCCTATAATCCTAGCACTCTGAGAGGCTGAGGAGGGAGGATTGCTTGAGCTCAGGAGTTCCAGGCCAGCCTGAGCAAGAGCAAGACCCGTCTCTACTAAAAACAGAAAAATTAGCTAGGCATGGTAGTGCCTGTAGTCCCAACCACTCGGGAGGCTGAGGTAAGAGGATCTCTTGAGCCCAGGAGTTTGAGGTTGCAGTGAGCTATAATGATGCCACTGTATTCTAGCCCTGGGCTACAGAGTGAGACTCTGTCTCAAAAAAAAAAAAAAAAATTCTCATTCTCTTCATGTTTATTTAAATTATACACACTTTAGACATCCATAACATTAAATTAGATATGAGCTTCTCATATTGAAGCAATTCATTCACGAAGTGACAGAATCAAGTACATTCGGTTATATTTGACCAAGGATATTCTTAAAGTGCTTAGTCAATTGGTTCAGAGTTAAGATTCATCACCCACTCCAATCACACTGAGAATGACCTTCCCAGATTAAAGTTAGTATATGCTGTGCTCCTTGGTACTGAGAGGAGGAGAGGCCTGCTGGAAATCAGGCAGCAAGATCAAATGCTAATGCCCATTTAGTTTTCTATAGACATCACTGGGGAGAGGAGGCTAATTTTGTTATCAGTGTTCACATGCTATAGGTAGAAGGATACAAATGTGCTTATCAGGTGACATAGATTATGCAAGGGCAGTATAGTCATTTAACTTTGATGTTACTGATTTAAGAGAAAGCAGTTTCGCCAATTCATTTCATTATAGGCCACAGATTACTTTGGTATTCATTTTCAAACAAAACTGCTCCTCATTTCTAACTTCCTAGTTTTGCTCTTAGCAAATCTTACCTGAACAATCTCATCACAATAATTAGATAAGTTTACACAGCACAGTTCAGACAATGCCACTGTCCTGTTCTGACTCCTTCAAAACTTTCTGAAATAAAATGCATGTCATTGAGGCTGGCTCACTGTCCTTCACAATCTGACCATACTCGACCTACCATTCTTCTTTTATACTTGTCCCTCATATTATATCTCACATATCGCACAACTCTATAATTATTTCTCAAATGTATCATTTAATTTTACACCTTCGCAGCTTTCCACATGCAGTTTCTTTCTACCAAGACTTTCATACCTTAATTTCTCTACCCGAGAATAGTCTACTAATCTTTTCAAGCCCATTTCAGAGGTAACCTTCTCCATATAAGCTGTGCTGACTACTTTAGGCAAAAGACTAAAACAAAAAACCCAAAACACACACACATACATAAACTTTGCTGTTTCCTCAACACTGTGTCTACATCTTTTATTATGGCACTAAACATTTGCACTAAATATAACCAAATTTGGTTCATTTCAGTCTACATCTTGCATTTGATTGTAAATTGTTGATATTAGAAACCTTTCCTGATTCGTTTTGTTAGCACAGTTGTTTGTCTAGCATGCTATTAATACTTTGCACATATTGGACACTCCAACAACAATAAGATGTTTGCTAAAACAGCTCATAATTTATAATAAAATGCTAAGTCAGATTATTTTCAACTGAATAAATGTAAAATATTAAAAGAGATCATCTAAGCTGTGCATTGGCGAATTCCATCTAGCACAAAGAGATTAACTGAATACTGAACAGGAAATGAAAAGCAGTAGCTGTATGGGCGCTTGAATACACTTTCTACTGAACGTGTGTTACCTTCACACCATCCTCCCCTGTCCCAGAAGAATAATAATCATGCCGAAAGAAACTCTGCCCCCCAGAACACTAAGACGACTGTGGAGACAGAACTTCAAGGATTTTAGGCAACAGAGGATTCCTGGTTATTATTTATTATCCTGAAATATCCATAATAAAAATAGAAATTTATGGCTTTAGGAAAAAAGAGTGTTTAAAAAATGTTTACAGGCAATGTGTCTAAATGTCCTCTTGCTTATTATGTGGGCTGCAAACACCACATTTTGTTCCCTGAGTTTGATTTCACATATCTCACATTCACCTTAGTCAATAGAAGCGTTTCTCACCAAAAAGAGTCTTGTTAATGAGGTATCAGTAAAATCAATACTGTGGCGCTTAGAATAAGAAGAAAATATTCTTTCATTTCCTAGGGAAAGTTATTATGAAATTTAGCCTTCTGAGCTTTACCAAAAATGTAGGAAGATAGAAAATTATAAGAACCTATCCAGTTCAGAAAGGCTCCCTCTCAGATTTTAAGATCCTCCTGTGCCCAGATCATTTATAATGTATCGTGAGAAGTTTGTTACTACCATCAAACTACTGAAGTTTACAAATGATGTATCTTTTAATAAATAAGAAACAACACCATCACTAAAATCATTTATCTTGGATTTCATGGGAAAAAATGTTGCAGTGTTTACACATAAGGAATTATAAAAATTCTTCCACTTTCTCATAAACAGCCCTGAGAAATACAGGACTTTTAAAATTAGTTAATTTTTTTCAGCAGACTACTTGCATATGTATAATCAAATGACGAAAACATTATTGAACATATACTTTGAAGAGAGAATTATTTGATCAAGAATTTAAAGAACTGAAAATATCCTTCTAGTCTTAGAATAGTTTATACAGATACTCTTTGACGTATGATGGGGTTATGTCCTGACAAACCTTTTATAAGATGAAAATATTGTAAGTTAAAAATGTCTTTAATACAACTAACCTACCAGAATATCATAGCTTACCCTAGCTTACCTTAAACATGCTCAGAACATTTACATTAGCCTACCTTTGGGCAAAATCATCTAACACAAAGTCTATCTTATAATAAAGTGTGGAAGAGCTCATGTAATTTATTGAATACTGGACAGAAAATGAAAAGCAATGGCTGTACGAGTACTTGTAGTACACTTTCTACTGAATGGGTATCGCTTTTGCACCATTGTAAAGTTGGAAAATCGTAAGTTGAATCATTGTAAGTCAGGGACATCTGTATAAAGTTGGAAAGATGGAAAATCATACATTACAAAATAGTACAGTATAAATTTAAGTAACACATAAAGGAAGAAATTATATATGCTATAAGTATTATATATGTGAATAAGATTATATATAATATATAATAAAATATAGACCTGAATTGAACTAAATAGTACACCCAAGACATCTGGGATACTTTGGTCTTAGCCTAATCATGGTCAAAATGAACTAACAATAACAACAAACAGAAGGAAGAGAAGGTAGAAGGAGGGGAAAGAAATACAGTGTTTGTAACAAAAAATTTTATCTCCAAATAAATCATGATTGCTTTGGGAACATTCATTAAATCTGTCCTCCTAAAGTGTGAACATTATGGTGTCTGGGATGGTAAATATTCTGATTTCCTTTGTATGACAAGATGGGAGGTGTAAGGCCAAATATCATACTAGATAGTTGCTAAACCATTGTTGAAGGAAGAAATAAACAAACAAGTTATTCTTCTCACTGGCCCTCCCTATTCCACTTGCTTTAATCTGATTATACCTGGCCTAGATCATACACAAATGTCAAGTTTGGATTCTGTCCTGCCCAATCTGTTATTATACTTCATGCTATAGATTGCACCATATATACATGTGAAGAGTTTCCACTTAGATTGGAAATAGAAATATCTTTTTATTATTTTCCTGTAACAAGTCCATCTACCTCCAAATGTGGTAGACGATTATTTGTTTGATTTTCCTGTATTACTTAGTTTCTAGTCAAAAACTAAAAATCTATATTTAATCATCAATTGCTATTGATACTTGGACATAATCTCACTAGTGATTTATATTTTCCATCACTATATACTTTCTTATTTGATTGAATTAAATGATCATTTATCAAAAGTTTCATGTAAGAAAAATAATTCAAACAATATATTGTAGCAGGTAGAACCAGACACATGCTTGCTGTAGTGCATTGAACATAATTTGTTGTAGTGTTTTAAAATAGTTATTTTCTCATTATTCTAAGCATTTTGAATTGTTAATATTCAAAAATGTGATTGTTTTAAAATAAAATATTAATTTTTCATTCATATTAATTATTATACTCTAAACATACAGTATGTGCTATAGGATGTGCTAAAGGAAAGCCAAGGAGATACCAGGAACATGTTAACCTTTAAGAGTCTTAAATATTGAATATACTTAATTCAGTACATTAAATATACAAGACTAATCTAGTGGCAAAATAAGCAAACAATATAAAACAAACTACATTGTGTGATCAAAAATCATAAAAAATTTAAAGGAAATGAAGTTAAGTAGACATTAATTAAACTAATTTCTTCCTTCAGTAAGTTCTTCTAAGCACATAATATGATTTGATTGACTAATTAAATAAGTAAAGTTATTAATTTGTATGAGAAGCTAAGATTAAAATAATAAGAGGAAAAAAAATCTCATATTCCTGTCCTCCCTGGAGATTATAGTTTAATGGGGGAGATAGATCTTAATAAAACAGCATGCAAATAAAACTAAATTTACAGCTGTATTATATGCTAACAAGGACAGTGACCTAGGCTTATTACAGCATATCATAGGAATCTGACACTGTTAGGAATGTCAAATAAGTTTCCATAAAAAATAATGATGTCAGACACTACTACCTAGATGACAACTATAACAGCTATTTTTTGCCTCCACGAGTTAAACACACACACACACACACACACACACACACACACACACACACTACCAGGAATGGTAAGTATAGCAGTTAAAAAATAAATCCTGGATCTGAGTACATTGTTTATTCTCTGAATCAGTCCCAGATTGCCTATGTCTAGACTCATTACGAAATATTTTTGAGTTGCTCTATTGCACAAGGCACTATTGAGTTGTTATTAAGCACAGTCTAAAACATTGATTGAGTGATGATGCATTGATAATTGATATGATGACTAAACAGTGAGCGTAAGTTAACTAAACTAATGAGATGAGAGAGAGTATTCCCAGGAGAAAGTAGTCCTTAAAAGTAAAGCTTTTTCTAACATTTCCTTGGCTTTTCTATATAGCACCTCCCATCTTGCTCGGAGTATAGTAATTAATATATGTGAAAATTAATATTCCATTGTGTGAATTAAAAATAAAATCATAATCCCCCTGCTAACCAAACAGACCCCTCTCAGCCAAAGGGATCCCAGAAAAAAAGCCTTAAAACTGAGTTCCCAGCCATGACAGGATGGGAGGTGTAAAGCACAATTACACATGCATGTTTTCTCTTCACAGATATTCATGACTCCTCAGATAGCTTGTTAAAGATGTATATTTAGCCATGCAGCTCAGTATAAAATCCTGTTCCCTTTTGTCACTCCCTTGAAACACTTGTTCCTGGCTTATGGCCAGAGTGAGTGGTATTTCCTGTCAGAATGGCCACTGTAAGTTGATACCCTTTCACGAGAAATAAAGCTCTCCTTTTTTAAAAAATATAAACCTCATGTTTTTTTTTTCCTTTTATTTCAGCATATTATGGGGTACAGATGTTTAGGTTACATATGTAGCCCTTGGTCCCCCCCCCAAGTCCGAGTTTCAAATATGTCCATCCTTGGGGTGATGCGCATTGCACTCCTCTCATGTTTTTTTTTAAATTATTAATAACTAATTGGTAACCACAAAAGGATCTAGGGAGACCCAGATCTCCTCCAACATGACCAGAGGTCAAAGGTCCAATGCTCGCATGAGCCCATTGCTAGCTCAAGTTGTCTTCTGGACCTCTCTGGGAGAAACCTAGGTTAGCTCCCTGGATCCAGAATCTCACACTTTCAGGATGAAGATCTCAGAGACTTGATTTCTCTTCACTCCTTCCTTTCACTTCTCCCCAGTTCTGTAATGGAAGGAATGACCTAAGCGGTTATAAGAAACACAATGGCAAAAATATTTTCTGTCTCTTTGAAACATCCCACACTCTTTATTGGAAACTGAAACCTACATCCTGTCTCAAGCCAGTGGTCCAGAGGATCAGGGTAATCTCTTTTACTTTCTGTGCTACAGGAGATGGCTCAGCCCTGCTCAGACCAGGTAAGGGGAGGTAGAGGTCACTGAGATCTCGGTGGAGGCCACAAGATTGTCTTTCCCAGAGATGGGATGGACTACAATTGAACAGCCATTGTCTGAAGCTAAATGGTGCCCCTTTTAAAAATTCTGTATTTCTGCTTATTAGTAGGATGATGGCATTATAGTCTCCATCCGCCCCATTTGCCAGCAATTTAATAAGCTGTTTTCCTTCTCCTCAAACCATTTGTCCTTATTCTTCTAATATGGCCTCGGGGACAAGTGCAGAGCTTTTGGTAACAGTTCTGGTTCCCTCCATTCCGGACTCCAGAGGGAATATCTTAGTTGGCCCTGGGTTTCAATGGAGAGGAGCTATCCTAGCTTCCCAGGTCCCTCAATTCTGGAACCCACAAGGAATGTTTTTGTCAGTCCCATGTTTGTGGGGGACTTAGTGGGACTCAGCTGGTCCATGTTTTGTGAGGATCCTCACGTTAAGGACACGTTATGGGCTCTGGAAGGGACTCCATTATAAGATAAGTGCAGCTATAAAAAACCTTAGTTCTGAGAAAATGATCTCTGATCCTCCACAGTAAGAGACTTTGGTAGCTAACATACTTAAAAACTATAAAAATTATTGTCCTAAACAGAGCTAACCTGAAATGATTTAAAACTTTACTGGTCACAATAAAAATCTTAGGAGATCTCTAGTTTATGTGTGTGCTCAATTAAAATAAAGAGATTATTAAACCTTCCAAAACAATAAAGAACATGCTATAATTAGTATACAAGTCCTCCAAATTGGGATCAAGGGTCTCTCATAGCCTACCTTAACGAGATGAGAGTGATTGAAAGTTAAAAGAGACTCCATTAAAAAAATGGTGCATGGAAAATATTTAGAGTCCATTCTCTCCTTCCATCTCTGATCCTAAACAATTGTTTTTTGTTTTTTTTTTTTTAATTCCCAACTATGTTTTCAAAAAATTGCTCCAAATGTTGATCTTTGTGTTAGGTAGATAGGAAGGGATCTCCGAGACTCTCCTATGGGACAAAAGTGGGTGCCTTGCCTTGGTGCTGTCTCAAGCACATGCCCCACCTGGGAAAAAGAACAGAGGCAGGCCCTCATCTTGGTGCTGCCCCACCTTAGTCCTTCCCTAAGCAACTGTCACACCTGAGGGAAGTAGGAACCCCTGCTAATCTGCAAAAGAATGCAAGGAATCCCCAGCCCACAGGCCAGGCAGCCTAGGCACAGTAGGATCTGGAAAGTGACCTAGAACAACCTAAGGCTAATTATCATATTGTTAACTGTCCATCATAAGTATAAATATAAATATAAAAGTATCATTAATAGGTGTTCCAAAATTGTATGAGAGTCTTAAAATTCTAGTGTCTTGGTATATATTATCAATAATAAATATAGTTATTAAATTATTGTATGCCACAAAAATAACCAAATTTCTTTGTCAATTATCTCTGTAACTATGGCTAGTCTAAGACTTTTTTACTGTTTTTTTACTATTTTTTACTGTTTTACTTTAATTCTTCTCAAAAAGTGGTTTTTAACTGGCTACAGTACAAGATTTGCTTCTTCAAGGGAAGCCATAGAAAAGACTAACAAGTGCTTTTAAATACAGGTTTCTGAAAACTTTAAAGATCATACCATTCAAACTAAGAAAACTTCTAAGACTTTAATTAAAAAGCTGATGCATTCATGAGGACTGCTAACCCAACCTCAAGCAAAACAAAAATTAATTACATGGTACTAAACTAATGTTTTTATGACTTTTTGTTAAAAACATTGCTGATTCTTTTATATTTTGTTTGCCATAAGTCAAGAAAACTTTTTATTTTCTCTTCTTTTGCACTATTTATAGCTTGCAACAAATTGGTAAAGTATATTTTATGAACAGTTTAAAACATTTATTTTTCTCTCTACTTGATTTCTTCAAAATTTGGAAACTATTCATAAATATTCTTATTTTATTGGCAATATAGTTTTTTGCATAAGTTCAATAAGAATCTGTTTTCTATTATAACAGGACAAAATTAGAAATGCTGGTTATTTTACCAAAGCTTTGATTGAAATGGCATATTTTTGATATGGCCAGACTGCTTTGGGAATTAAAGTTGACATTAGAAAGCCAATAAGAATCTGTTTTCTATTATAAAGGAACAAAATTAGAAATGCTGTTTATTTTACCAAAGCTTTGACTGGAATGGCATATTTTCAGATATGGACAGACTGCTTTGGGGGTATAAGTTGACTTTATAAAGCCAATAAAAAGCCCTCAGGGGAAAAAACAGCCTAATACCTCATCTATAACATTTCCAGATCTGTGGTAAGTGAAGAATGTCACTTTCTGACAGGTCCAGGAACACCAAGTTAGTTTGGCACCTCGAGAAAAGAGGATTACCCAATTCATACAGTATCTATAGGCAATTAAATCCTTGGCTTGGCTCAAGAGGCTGTACGTCTGACCTCAAATTCCTTATGAAAAAAAAAAAATCCAGCAAACCTAATTAAAAAAAGAAGCCTATGACCAATGATTATTCATACTACACTTTATGCAAATAATCAAGCCACATGTAATAAGACTAAAATTTATTTTGCAAATAACTTGGTCCTACTATGATTTGTCTTTACTAAAAATGGGAAACTAGAGGGAAAATTACGTCTAAAAAAAAAAGAAAGCATTATTAAATCCCAGCCTCATCCTTTTGTTTTTGAGTTTTAAGTTATTTGTCCAAAGTTTGGACTAAATCCTGGGTTATCTCTTGACTACAAAAAAAAAAAAAATAGGTTGTAATTTTCTTCATGATATTTTTAGTTGGTTCCCTAGTGGAATAGGTTCCTTTTTTTTTCCATTCTGATACCCACATTCTCCTTTAATTGTCAAATTATTAGTGTTATTTATCTCTCATTTTATTTCTAAGAAAACCAGAATCATGAAATCCTGAAGTCTAGAGACGATTCAATGAAGCCTGAAAATATTCCTCATCCAAATTCTCACTGAACCTGATTTGTTTCCCACTGCCAATGCCCTGCTACTGTACAGACAGCCCTTCCCCTGCTAGGCCCAGGGACTTTTGCTGCAGAGGGAGGTGCAGGAGATCATAAGGGCCAGTTTGAGGGATAGAATTAGTTCAGACCTTCCAAATAAAAAATGAGCACACAGAAACAAAGGTCTCTAAATACCTTACCTCAAATGGTCTTAAGAAATGTCTATGTTTATATAGCTAATTGTTACAAGTCTTGACTAAGACAAGACTACAGTAGCTGGACACTTACAAATAAGTTCATTTTATAACCTTGTTTTTGACTTTTGTTTTTTAACTATATTGCTTAAAAGGTTTTGAGGGGTTAATGGGTGCCTGTCCACCCCCATTCCTGTCTGGCCCAAAATGTTTAATTGACTATAAGCCTTTAGGGCTCTACACCTCTCCTCCTGGCCAGAAGAGTCCCACAGAGGGCCTACGTGGACCTGGACAAACAACCACACTGATCCTGACAACGACACACAGTAAGTTTGGCCATTGCTACTGCCTCTGGCATATCTTGGCCAAAAGTGGGGACTGTGAACTAAAAATAAAATCCTAAGCCCTCCCACTAACTAAATGGACCCTTTTGGCCAAAGGGACCCCAGAAAAAGTCCTTGAAACTGAGTTCCCAGCCATGACAGGATGGGAGGTATACAGTGCAAACACATATGCATGTTTTCTCTTCATAAATATTCATGACTCCTCCTATAGCTTGTTAAATATGTATATTTAGCCAGCCTACTCAGTATAAAATCCTGCACCCTTTTGTCACTCCCATGAAACACTTGTTCCTGGATTGTGGCCAGAGTAGTATTTCCCAGCTCATCAGAATGGCCATTGCAGGTTGAGACCCCTTCACAAGAAATAAAGCTCTTCTTTTTAAAAAAATATAAACCTCATATTTTTTTAAATTAATAATTGTTAAATTTATCATTTTGGAAGATATTAATAAGTTTGAAGCTTAAAACTGAGATACTTAGTGGAATGAGAAAAAGTTTTAAAAAATACTACAAAAATTATGGCAAATGCACTATAGCAAGCATGCACATAGTTCTGTTACAGCATGATATTTGCACAGCTAAGTAATATGTGCTCAGTTCCTTCCTCAGTTACTGAGGAAGAAAGGAACATGAAAAATGTGAGAAACTGTTATTCAGGGAAGATGACTGCAGAGAGTAAGAGAACAATAATGTGAATGGGCCAGTGAGATGGGTAGGTTGCAAATCAAGAAGTTTCCTGGAAGCTGAATTAAAACTTAGTCCTTTATTATGAGAAAAGTGATAAATCATCAAGGTCTTTTAACCCAAGGTCTTTTAATCTGTGACATGAGCAGATTTATATTTTATAAAGGTCATTCAGGCTACAACATGGAGAAAAAGTAGACAGGGATCTGAAGAAGAAATAAAGATTTTTTTCCACTATTCTATTTTATTCGTGTGTGAGAGTGATGATAGTAATTTCTTAGGCTGTAGTGGAGAGACAGAGAAAAGAACACGGAATTGGGAGATATTTTAAAGGTAAAATTGGTAGAACTTTATGTGATATTTTGTGTCTAAGTTATAAGATGTAGTTATTAAGTATGATTCATGGATTTCTGGTTTGTGCAGCTAGACATTCAGTGGTACTATCTGCTGAGCTAAGAAATAAAAGAAGGATCCCGAGGTGGAGAAATGAGGAGTAGATTACAAATTAGGGTGTAGGCATGTTGGATTTGCAACACCAAAGAGATTTCCAAGTGGTGACCTCAGTCAGGCAGTTATGTACATTAATGGCTTTTAGAGGAAAGGAAGAAAGGTCTGCATGTATGTTATTAATCCATTTGAGGGTTGTCTGTGATTATATCACAATTAAATTTTTTGATGTGGAAGACACAATAAGAGAGTGTACACTGAGAAAAGAAGACTAAGGGCTGAGCATGAAACAAATCCAGTATTTACCATTTGGTAGAGAATAAAGAGGCTGAAAAAAACCTTGGTCAGAATCTAAATAAACATTTGTCAAGAGATAATGAAGAAATAAGGAACTCTGTCCTTTCACTCAAATATAACAATTGTAATTTCATAATTTCATTATCCTTATTTCAAAATGAGGAAATTGAAGATCACCACATTAAAATTCAAGTTTGGGTTAGATATGATGTTTTAGAGTGATAATTTTAACACAATTTTTTTTTATTATTATTCCAAGATCAGTGTTATTCCTGTTACAGGTATATGGACATCATAGTTAAATTTTCCAAGGGCTCTTTTCCAAGTGGCTTTTTCTTTTGTACAGAAAGGAGGATAATCTACATACTTTTGATCTGTAAGGAGACTGTCAGATACCTAATCAAATATCAGAGACAGAAAGGGTCTTACTATCCATATCACTCAGATATCACATTTTCTATTTGTGGATATTGAGAAACAGGAAGTGAAGTGATTTGTCCAAAGATCTACAGTGATGAGTACTAAAATTTGGAGATACGTGGAACGATTATGTCCTGAAATACTTTGAGTTTTTTTTCTGGAAATTTATCTTTTATTTTTTCTAGTTCAACATTCTTTCTTTGAAACATTATGCCATCAGAAATAAACCTTCAAAATAAAAAGTAAATAATACATATAAATTTTTACACATACAAACATGTATATATGGCTTATGTATAATATACTGCAGAAATAAAAACCAAAATATAAGATCATCAAAAAATGCTTTATAATCTATTCTGAAAGAAAATCTTTTAGTAATAATTTATTTCTATTATTTCCATAAATAAAGCTGGCTGGAAGAGATAGTAATACACTAATACAGTAATTTAATCTACTTAAGATATTAAATTAAAAAATAAAAGCACAATCCAAAAGTCTTTGAGATGAAACACATATGAGTTCAAAAATAACCAGAATAAAGGAAAGCTAATTTATCTAACTGAAATTCATTTGAAATGCAGTTTTAATGGGAAGAAGCATTTAAAGAACTTAGAAGAAAATAAATTTGATTTAACCTCATAATAACAACAGAAATCCAATTACTAATGTAAAGGTAAATCAACAAATAATCAACCATTAATCTCATGAACTTAATTATTACTTTTTGCACACATAATTGAAGTAATATCATATGACCCATTTTCAATTCAAACAATTTATTCTGACTACACCAGGTTATCTGAAAAAAAGTTAAAAAAATAAAAAATAAAAAAGCAATTTATTCAAGATATAGTTATTCTGTTTTGGGTTAGGATGCAGAAATTTATGAGACCACTGCTTTCATTCCTAATAGTCCAATACCCTTAAAATCAGAGTTTGGGCCAGGTGAGGTGGCTCAGGCCATTAATCCTAGTACTTTGGGAGGCCAACACAGGAGGATTGCTTGAGTTGAGGAGTTTGTGACCAGCCTGAGCAAGAGTGAGATCCCATCTCTACCAAAAAAAAAAAAAAAAATAGAAAAATTAGCCCAGTATTGTGGCTTTACCCTACAATCCCAGCTACTTGGGAGGATCGCTTGAGCCCAGGAGTTTCAGGTTGCAGTGAACTATGATGATGCCACGGCCTACGGCACTCTAGCC
>NW_012152285.1:59163-72966 GCF_000956105.1 Propithecus coquereli | reverse complement strand
AAAAAAAAAAAAAAAATAGAAAAATTAGCCCAGTATTGTGGCTTTACCCTACAATCCCAGCTACTTGGGGGGCTGAAGCAGGAGGATCACTCAAACCCAGGAGTTTGAGGTTACAGTAAGCTATGATGATGCCACGACAGTCCATTCCAAGCAACAGAGTGAGCCCTTGTCTCAACAACAAAAAAAATCAGAGTTTGACTTTGTTGTTGTCTATCAGTTGTATGTGTGTTTGTGTGTGTGTGTGTGTGTGTGTGTGTGTATTTTGTTTTTCCTATCAGATGCAAAGAAATTTATATGCCAAACACCCAGAAAGTGATAAACATTTCTAGAAGGGAAAAAAAAAAAACAGATTAATGGATGGGAGAATAAAGATAATTGTGCCATAGGCAACATCAGGAAAAGCAGACCTTTCAACAAACTTTTAACAGGCTTTTTTTTTTTGGTGGGTTGGCACAATATCTCTATCAAACTGTATTTGGCTGCCAACTCTTTTCTTTTAATGGGTAGGTTAACATGCCAAAGATTGGGACCACAGCAATAAGTTGTATAGAGGTTATTTAGAGCCTAATGTAGCCTGGAAGCAAGCCATGAGATCTGAGAAAAATTTCTCATAAACCCATAAGATTTTTGACAAGAGAAACAAAAAGACTGTAAAAGCCAAGGTTTGAGTAAGAGAATTGTGAAAAATCACTCCATGACTCGCTAGGCAGTTGCTGAGGGCATTCTAAGAGTCCTCCAAAAGTAGGGAGCAAGGGAAAGCTATGGAAAAAAATATTTCAACATGCAGAATGCCTCTGGAGACACTGAAGAGCAAAGAGAACTCCACAGCAGTCTGAAAAGCTGGAAGTCAGACTGGCAATCAGAGAGAGAGAGAGAGAGTATCCATAATTCAGAATGATGATAACTTGGCTATAATACACAGAGACCTCTGAGGTCTTGCTGTGGTCAGGTTGTGAGCTCTCCTGAAGGAAAGCTCCTAATCCCACATTCAAATTATTTGAAGCTAGCAGTAAAGCAAGTCTAACAGAACTGCAACGAAAACCAGACCTAGTTCTGTTACAGCCATCACACTTACAGAGCCTTATATAATGTTGGGGGTAAATATCATTCACTTCAGTCTCCACAGTTATTTTATACACAATATTTCGCATACATTAAAATTTCTGAGACATGGTAAAAAAGAAGAAAAAAAACACTGACTGTTCTTAAAAGAATAATTCAATGAAGCAAATCTAGAAATGGCTCAATATTGGGATTATTAAGCAGAGGTCTTATAGCAACTGTGATAAATGTTTTAAGGAATCAATTGGAAACAGTATGTGAAGAAATGGAAAATTTCGGCAAAGAGATGGCAACTATAAGAGTAAGTGAAACAGAAATGTTATAAATAAAAAAAGTGCTGCTGGAAATGAACTCATTTGATTTGCTTATCCACAGACTAGACAAACAGACGAAAAATCAGTGAAGTTCAATATAATCTGGTCTGTAGAAATAATCCAAAGTAAAATACAAAGAACATAGGAGTGTCCTTTTATATTCTGGTTATTAACCCCTTGTCAGATGTATGATTTACAAATATTTTCTCCCATTCTGTAGATTGTCTTTTTATTCTGTGTATTGTTTCCTTTGTTATGCAAAAGATTTTTAGTTTAATATAATCCCATTTGTCTACTTTTGCTTTTGTTGCTTGTGCTTTTGAGGTCTTATTAAAAAAATCCTTGTTCAGCCCAATGTTGTGCAGTGTTTCCCCTATGTTTTCTTCAATTAAAAATAGGCAAAGTGCCTTAACAGAAATCTCTCAAAAGAGGACATATAAATGGCCAATAGGTACATAAAAAAATGTCAACATCACTAATGATAAGAGAAATGCAAATCAAAATCACAATGAGATAATCACCTCATTCCAGACAGAATGGTTATTATCAGCAAGACAAAAGATATCAAGTGTTGATGAGCATGTGGAGAAAAAAAAAAAAAAAAACCCTTAAACACTGTTGGTGGGGATGTAATTAGTACAGCCAAAAAGGAAAAAGTATGGAGGTTAAAATTAAGTTAAAAATTTTAATTAAATTAAGAGTGGAGCTACCATATGATCCTGCAATCCCACTATGTGTTATGTATCCAAAAAAAGTAGAATCAGCGTGTTGAAGAGATATCTGCACTCCCATGTTTATTGTAGCACTATTCACTGAGATATGTGATCAACTCAGTGTCCAATAACAGATGAATGGATAATACAAAATGTGGTATATTTATATAATGGAATACTATTCATCCATAAAAAGAAGGAAATCCTTTCATTTGTGGCAACATGGATAAAACTGAAAGACAATCATATTAAGTAAAATAAGACAAATAGACAAATACTGAATAATTTCATATGTGCAATCTTAAAAAAGTTGACCCATAGAAGTAATGACTATAACAGTAGTTACCAGAGACTGGGGAGGGCATGGTGGAAGGGGGATGGAAAGTTGGTCAGCAGGTACAAAGTTATAATAGACTGGAAGAACAAGGTCTGTTGCCCTGTTGCATAGTAGGGTGATATGGTCAACAATAAGGTGTGGTATATTGCAAAATAGTTAAAAGAGAAGATTTCTGTCTGTTCCCACCACAAAAAAGATAAATGTTTGAGGTGATTGATATGTTAATTACCCTGATTTGATCTTTGTGTAGTGTGTGCATGGACTGAAACATCACATTGTATGTGATAAATATGTACAATTATTGGGTGTCAATTAAAAACAAAAAAAGTGAGAGTGAAAATAGAAATAAAAAGATGAACATAAAGATTTTAACAAAATAAAATTCAGAAAGAGACCCATACATAGGACTTTCAACCAAAGTAGCAAGGCAGTTCGATGAAGAAAGACCAGTCTCTCAACAAATGGTGCTAAAACAATTGAACACTCAGATGTAAAAATAAAACCCCCCAAGGCAAAAAAACCAAAGAAACAAACAAACAAAAAAACTCAGAATAGATTATAATGTAAAACCTTAAAGTATAAATACTTTAGAAAAAATATAGGATAAATTATTTGTAATCTTGGGTTATGCAAAGATTTATTAGATACTACACTAATGGTTGATTCACAAAGGAACAAATTTGTAAATTAAACATCAAGGTTTAAAAATGTTCTCCTCTTCAAAAGACACTGTTAAGAGAAAAAGACAACCCATTGACTAAATGAAAACATTTATTCATTATATCTCAGGTAAAGGCCTAATATAAAGAATTCTCGAAACTCAATAATAAGAAAAACAAGCCCAATTTAGAGTATTAGCAAATGTTTTGAACACTTTGTAAAAGAAGATATACAGACAGCAAATGAGCCAATTAGCACATTAATGTTGCTTAACATTGTTAGTCTTAGGGAAATTCAAATTAATCCACGATGAGATAACGGCACACACCTATCAGAAGTCAGAACGCAGATTTTAATAAAATAAAAAATTATTTGTTTAACACTCTGCCTTTAGGCTGGATAAAAATTTCTAATACTTTCCATTTGGGAGAATTATGAGAGAAATGTTTTCAAAAGACACAAAGAGCTTAGACAAATTTGCTAAAATGTGTTGTGGGAATGTGGTAACAGACATTGTAATCACATAGTTCCTTTTATGGACTGAGCTTTTGGCAGTATATATCCTTCCAAAATTTATACATTAGTTCTAACTCCCAGTATCTCAGAATGTGAATGTACTTGAAGATAGGGCCTTTCTTTAAACAGGTAATAAAGGTTAAACGAGGGTCATTAGGGTGGGTCCTAATTCAATATGACTGATATCCTTACAGGAAGAGGAGATTAAAAAACAGACATTCACTGAGGAAAGATCACGCTGATATGTTAGACACATAGTGGGTGATTCCGGTCTCCTAGGGATGAAAGTGGGTGCTGTTGCCTTGGTGCAATTGCCCTACTTGGGAAGAAGGACAAGGGTGGGCCTCAGGCCCCTATCTTGGTCCTGCCTCAACTTAATCCTGTTTCCAGCAACTGCCATCCCTGGGGTAGGAGGGAATATCCTATGAATCTGCCAATCAGAACTTGGTGCTTCAGCTACAAAAGAATGCAGAGGACTCTCCAGCCCACAGGCCAAGCAGCATAGGTACCATAAAGTCCGAAAGTGACCTAGAACCCACGTGCGCAGTAAAACTCAGGTCATGCAGCTCCCAATTGTCCAAAGTGATTTCATGGTGACATCTGAACCACTGGGAGGACCCTATCCAAACAAGATAAAACAAGACACAGACCATAACCACGCTCTCTTTTTCTGATGCGACAAGGGGTTCAGTCGTCATCTGTGGTGTATGTATCTGGCTTTGTAAACCTATGTCTTGCTCTTGATCTAAAATTCTATCTTGCTCCCCCTCAATAAACTCGACCTTATGTTTGCTTTACTTTGGTGAGTCCGATCATTCTTCGGCCATGAGCTCACCAAGAACCGAGAACACAGAAGGAGACTAAACCTGACATATACAGAAAGAAAAGATTGCCATCTACATGCCAAAAACAGAGGCCGTAGAAGAAACAACACTGCCAACAACTTGGTCTCAGATTTACAGCCTCTAGAATTGTGAGAAAGTAAATTTCTATTTAAGCCACCCACTTGGTTGTACTTTGTTAGGGGATCCCTAAAAATCTAGTATTGTTCCCATGAATACATTCATTTAGAAATGGAGAAGTGAAATTAATTGACTTCATTTATTTTAAGAATTCTAAAACTCTTCTACTTGCTTAACAAATTCTGAGCAGCTGAAAAGGGGGGGAACATAGTCTTTAGAATTTCATAAGCATATTTGACTCTATCAAAGACCATCTTAAGGGTCTAGGGTTTGACAGAAACACTTCAGTGAAAAATGACCTAGAATACAATAATATTTATTAATAAAAATATAAAGCCAGTAGATTTCAATCTGATTACATCATTTAAGTAGAACTTTGCCTAAATTCCAAGTTTCATCAAAAAATATTGTGTCAGATTAACTGCATAATTAACAGTATCAATGAAGATAATGAGGATTAAAATAAAAATTGTTACAAAGCAGAGACACCTGAAAAAATGCTAGTCCCTTAAATCCTTTATAAATATGGGTAGAGTACTTTACAATTACTTTGACATCTCACCCTATGACTCCTGTTCAATATTGTTTTAAAATAGTTTCTTTCTTATTTAAAATCAGTGAGTGTGGGTCAATTCTACTTCTGGATAAGATAAAATTTTGCTGCAATACAATTAGAAAAGCTTAATAAATTACAAAATAAATGAATTTTTGTCAAAGCCATCAAAGATATGTTGGCACAAGGAAAACTTGAGGGATACAAAAATATATAGGAAGAGAAAGGCTGTTCTTGCTAGTTGAGTGGAGATTCTACACATGCCTATATCCTGAGGAAATTTGTAAGTATTAAATGCACACTAATGTTGAGAATCTGAGCTTAGGCCAAACATAGGGAAATTTGTAGTGAGCAGAGAAACTAACAGTATTGGTGGTCACACTAGGCTGGATTGACAAAACTGGCAAGTTGAGGAGAATCAAAATTAAAGTGATTCTCCTCCTCAACACCTTTGTCAAGCTCTTCAGCTGAATGAAGCCAGGGGTGAAAGCTAAGCTCCAAACATCTATAAGAGAGAATTTAATCTCATGAAGCCTTTTAGAGATAATGAGAAAAACCCAACAGACTCTAAACTAAAAATCTTGCAGACCTCATCCTAGGAAGAGAAGAAAACTAGAGATGGACTATACCTTGCAAAAACTACACCTAACTTCTGTCCACTACAATTCCTCTGGCATTCAAGTGAGTAAAAAATAATATGGTTCTTTCAAGAAAAAATATCATCTAGAAACTCTACAATTGAGTTATTCACAATTTTTGGTTCCCCAAATTCTTCCCAGGGCCTACCACAACATTTATTCTCTCTGGAATTTTTCCAAGAAACCCAAAGCAAAGAGGGTTCAAAGATAGAGAAATTATTTAGTTCCGGGGTCCTGGTAGAGTTGAATATTGAATGAACAGGTGAATCAGACACATCTGAAACTTCAGTTTAAAACCCTTCTAATTCAAATGCTGAAAAGATCAGAAAAGGGTATGATATGGGAATTTTAAAAGTAGACTAAACACAGGGGAACTCAATTTATTTAAAACTGAGAATGATATTAACTAGATCACTCTAGCAGGAGTCTGAATGACCCACGCTAACTTTCAGACATAAGCAAGAGTTTGCATGCTCTGGAAAATAAATTACATAAATATCAGCTGTTATTTTTATATATAATTTATATTAATAAAATGTAATAAAAACGCAGAAAAATATGATCAACAAAAAAAAAAGTAGAAGCAGATCCAAAGATGATACAATTATTGAAACTAGCAGATAATGACTTTTTAAATATAATAACTGTCAAAAATATAGGCCAGGTGGCTCTTGCCTATAATCCCAACACTTTGGGAGGCCGAGGTGGGAGATTGCTTGAGGCCAGGCGTTTGATGTTGCAGTGAACTATGATGATGCACTCTAGCCCAGGCAACAGAGTGAGACCCTGTCTCAAATAATATTAATAGTAATAATAATATGTAATGGAATATGCCAGAAAAATCAATATGAAGGGTAAGAAATAAGTATTTTAAGAGATAAACTGGAAATCTAAAAAAGAACTGGAAAACATAGTGTCAATAAAAATATCATGGGATAAACTTAAAAAGTAGTTTGTACATGACAAGAGAAAGCAACAGAAAATGTGAAGAGCAGATCAATAGACATTTTCTTAAATGAAGTAGAGAGAGAAAAGAAATCGTGAAAAATGAAAAGAATCAATATTCTGAGGGAAAACATCAAGCTGTCTGACATAATCGTAACTGGAAACTCACGGAGCAGAGAAATACAGTGGAGTAGAAAATAACTGAAAAAAATAAAGAGCAGAAATTTTCCAAATTTGAACAATGGCAGCAGCTCACCAACATAAAAAGCATTTGTTCTTCTTTGGCTGCATGCAGTGACATGGGGATCATTTCAAGTCCATTGTGCTGAGATTCACCTACCCACCCATTTTCATCTGCTCCTGCTGTGCCGAACCCTGCAGGAAATTTTAGATTCATGTCATGTCAAGAACCTGGAGTCCAACTGAGAAATGAGGCACTTATCCACTCTGCTCTCATATCTCATCTCCCTTGCCATGACTCTCTTACTTTGAAAGTTCCTTGGGATTATTCTTAGAGATACACAGAAGTACATTCTGTTCTTTCCACTTTTATCTCCTGCCCTCCTTTATTCTGGGTGTATGGGAAGAAAAATGCCTACTGTTTATCTCCTGGTTTTTTCAAAGCTATATTTTTGTAGAGCAAAAATCAAGCTCTTGTAATTAATAGCACAAGCCAAACTAAACAGAAAACCCATTTATTTGTTTAGACTATATTCAGTGGCAACAACTATACAATACCTATGTAGGAATATGGGTATGTGTGCCTAGCTTGGTATAACATACCTAAAATGTGTATTCATTTAGGATAGTTCTTATTGTAGACTCTGCTTGCAGAGTAAGCTGTTTTTCTATTAATATATCAGCGTGGTGGCTGGGTTGGGGGTTGTTGATGGAATGCACCTTTATGTCACCCTGAACACTACCACTGCTATTACTTTTTTCTTTGTCTTTCCAGACTTAAAGAGAATGATTTCTTTCTCTTTTATTTTACTGTGTTATTTTTCTATTCTTTTTGTCCTTTAAATATAGGCCCCAAAGTAATTAGTTGTTATGCAAGATTAATTACTATTAATGACTCAGAAAACCTATATCTTGCTCTTCTTGTGTCAAAAATAACAAAAAAAGTTTAAATTCACCCCTTGCTTATTTTCTTCACTCTGCATGTGTTGTCTTTTCTCGTAAACAGTCTGAGTTTTGAGCCGAGACAGGTTTTATTTGGTTGAAAGACATCCAGTAATCTGTGTAGAACTCTGAAACATTGGAGACTTAGCAAGCACTTCAAGAAAAAGTGGAGGGAAAGAAGACCTTCTTCTCTGAACAGAACATAATTCATCATCACAAAGCATCACAAGCAGTTTGTTCATAGGAAATCAATGCAGTCCTCAAGCTAATGCCTCCTTGACCTTTTCTCTACTCATCTCTCCCAAAAAACAGATTACTTGGGACTATGTGAAACTGAGCATGGTAAAATAAAGGAAATTTCACACTCTGACAGATACTGGTTCATTTACCTCAGAATTCTGTTTTTAAAAATGCTAGGAGGAAAAAATTAAAATGCTAGGAGGGCCAGTTTTGAGGAATATGCGATGCTTTTTCTTTGAGGTCTATCTACAAATACTAGTTATTATGGTAATTGAATTGGTTTAAGTATTCTGCTTACCGCATATATAAAAAATTAGGACTGCATTGTCCCTGGTGCCTAAAAAGTGCCTTATAAACTAATTATCACTTAAATGTTTTTATGAGTAAAAATTGAAACTATAAATAAATTTTTATCTAGTGTTAATTTTCTCTTGTTGATAATTTTAAGAGAGCTTCAACTAGCTGGGGCTGTAGGTATGCACCATCATGCCTTGGCTTAACATTCTTTATTAACTAACTTGCCAGCAGTAATGCCAAAAATAAGTTGTCATTTATTGTTTTTCTTGAACAACTGTATTTTTATGGTAGGAAAATATTTCTCTTTAGCACACTCCCTATCATAACTAGAAAAGTGAAGTTTAGACGTTAAGGCTCCATATTTCAGGGAAGATTGCTAAACACACTTTGTTTTTGTCTTGTTCAAATGAAGACTTTGAAAAAATTTCGTATGCAAAAAAGATGCCATTTATCTTAAACTAAGACTATTTCACTCATTTGTAACCTGCTTGACCCCTAGAAAGATCTGAGTTTTTAATTTTTGTTCTGAACTAATCTCCTATGCCTTGCAAGGGGTACACTTGTTCTAACCCAGATGTGTTAATAAAGAAAAGAGATACATGGGGGAGAAAGAACAATCATGACAACTGTGAAATGCCTCTCTTGTGAAAAGATAAAAATAAAGAGGGATCTGGAGCAACCCAAAGAGACAAAAAAGCAAATAGAAGCATATTTACAAATGACTGCAGGAAAACCGTTTCTGCCTAAATTAGTCCTTAATAAAGAACTAAATGAAACAACCGGTATGTAGTCAGAGGAAAAAGTCACGAAATCTCCTGCAGGCAAACAGGAGGGAAGAGAAAAGGTATGCAAGAGTATGTCTTGCAAGAGTATGTCTTGAAAGAGTATGTTTGCAAAAATATCTCTTAAAAACAACAGTCCACTTTTTGTGTACATGTATGGTGCCACAAACATACTTCCTCACACGTTTACTTTGACCTAGAATTCCTGCATGAATCAACTAAGTGTGAATACAAGTTCTGGAGATCAGAAACCTGTCAAATTACTGTACCATGGGCTCTCATATTGATCTTAATTAAAAAAAATCTCAGACCTTGACCATAAATAATCAAGTTCTATGGCCCTGGGGACAAATTTGCTCATTATATTAGGATGCACTATTTAGGAATATGCCAATATAACTAATAATACTGTTATTTTCAGTATAGTAGCACCCTGAAGTTTGACTCAAAACTGCTTTTCCAATTGGATTTAAGTAGAAGCATGATTCCCCTACCCCCAAGAAAAGAAAAAAGAAAAAAAGCAGGTTTTTGTTACTAAACATAATTTAAATAAAAACAATGAAAATGTTTTAAAGTATAGTTTTCTGTGACAGTTGATTAAATCTTATTATGTTTTGCATGCTTCATTCTGGTACAAAATTAAACTTTACCCAGTGTTACAAAGCAAGCATTCAGTGAATACTTTCTATTCTCATGTAGGACTTTATGTCAACTGTTAATTACTTTTTTGGTATCATTTTTAGTTTTTTTGCATTATCTGGATAAACAATGGGGTACTCAATGGCAGTGAAATACTACCAAAAGGAATTCTGTCTTCTGGGCACTCCTTCATCTAGAATAAGGAAAGAATTACTTCTTACTGAGGGCAAAGCTTACATGCTAAATTATTTGGGCAAAAACAAAGAAAAGGCACAATGATGGTAGAGCCTAGACAACAGTTGCTTTGATAAAAGTATATGGAAATTACTTATAAGACTGGTGCGATGGTAAATTTAGATTTAAATTTAATCAAAACAAAGCAAAACTGGTTTTCAAAAGTCATTCCATGGTGCATAACACTGACAAAATCCTTCTAAAATGGCAAAAATCTCATTTTATACTGGGACCTTGTTTTGACTTATTTCCTAGAAGGTTTATTAGTCCACGAATAGGAATTGAGATTTGACTTGTCAAAGCAAAAATTGTGCTGGAGAAAGTTAAAAAGGCAAGGGATACTTTATTGAAGACTATTGTAATAGGAAAGAGAGACCAAAAATGAGTCTGAGTTCTACTCCACTGAAACTAAAGTGATAAGGTTTTTTAAAGCTGGGATTGTAAGAGTAGGAGACAGGGCTGAGACCACATGTGGGGGCTTGCAGAGTTGGCGCAGGTGTTAAAGTTTTAACTAAGGGGGGTTGATAACCACAGACAAGGACTGGCTTTAATCAGCTTTTTGGCTATCTAGGTCACTTTACATAAACTCTGGCTAATTATAATATCATTCACATTGTGGTTTTAAAGTTTCTCTGTCCTGGAAATCACTACGACAGCTCTGAAACAACTATATAAGGTATGAAAATGGAAGGGAACACAATTCTAGAAATTACTACTGAAATTCTTAATAAAAGCCAATCCTTTAGTCTTGAATAATTCTCCCCTCAGTTAGCAAGACTTCAAAAGACCAAAAACTACATCTTCCCAGTGCAGTTGTTCTTTTCTGGCCTGCCCACTCCCTCTCTCTTGAGAGAGCATACTTTCACTTTTGCTTTCAATAAAAGCTGCTTGCTTGGCTCACTTGGTGCATCCCGAAATTCTTTTCTTCTGTCAAACTCCAAGAACCTGAAAGAACCTTCACTAAAAGGACCATTACAGGGTGAAAGGGAGATGGGCCATCTGTGTTTGCTAATTAGTTATACCCAAAGGAAAAGTAGACTTTCTCATATCTTCAGAGGAGGAGGTAGTTTTACAGCTTGGAACTAGGTGCCTGCTGACATTAGGTTCCTACTCTCCCACAGAAACTAGAAGATAAGGGTGCCAAAAGGGTGGTTTCCAGGTCCATGAAAAAGGCAGTCTTGGCTGTAAAATTTATAAGAGACTTTTAAAAAGATTTACATCTCAAAGTGTAGAGAAGGACTTATAATGACAAGTATCCTAAAATAAATGCTCTAAGAAAAGGTAGGCCATAGGCCTCCAGTGAGGAAGAAATCTGTCTAAAGTTTAGTTAAAATGAGCAGAAGGTTAAGGATATCTTGAGATTCCAGAAACACCCAGGTTCACCTCTTATTATTGTGTCAACTTCATAAAGCCTTATTATTGCTTATTATTCACATGAACATATCAAACAATAAAACATCTATTGAGCATTTTAAAGTGATTGTAACAATGACAAAGGAGCATATGCTATAGTTCATGTTCTTAGAAGTATCACAATCTAACCAGTAAAGCAAGATTTACACAAAGGTATTTGAATGTTGAGAACTGGGATCTAAGTCTTGGCTCTGGGTTTTACTAGTCAAGTAGCCTTGGATAATCTACTAAACTGCTTAGTTTTCTTATCCACAAAAGGGGTTGCTGTTGCACAAGTTGTATAAGGTAAATTTAATGAAAAATAGGTATTCATAAAAACCTATCTTTTAGAAACTTTGGTGGACAAACTCTGTTGTGTTACTCTTCCCTACCCCATGACCTTGACTTCCTGGTGTTGATGGTTTTGTACAATCCCCTTTCTTTTAGTGTGTGGAGGATGGGTGACTGCTTCTAACCAGTATGGCAAAGGTGATGGGATGATCTTGAGATTTTCTTTGCTGCCTTTATAAAACAAATGGTGATAGTCAAGGAACTTGTGACGTCTAGGTGCTGAAGGCAGCCTCGAGTGACAGAAATGGATTCTTGTTCATCTCCTAACTAGTTGTGAAACTGGGAATATGTGACAGCTTGCTGAGCCTCAATTTACCCACCTATAAAATGCAGGAATGATCTCACAGTTCCCATTCAGTTCTAACAATCAAGGGCATTATAAGCCTTTCAGAAGCTCATAGTTTCAAAAATTTAGAGATGCATATCCCTTTTCTATGTACAGTTTAGTTAGTAAAAATGGCTTAAAACCCTATATGTACATTTCTCCATATGTCACTATTGTTATTTACTTTTCACCAAGTATTTTGTGCTATGTGACTTCTTTGATGGTTAACATGGCTCTATATAGACACACTGAATAAAGTATTGCTTAAAAACAAAAAGGTGAGATTGTAAATCATACCATTTGTTGCTATGCAAAATATGAAATGAAAGAGTATAATTAACTTCATCATATTTAAATGTAGTTAAAGGGAAAATGTTGGGAAATTCCTAGAAATGTGAGGCTCCTCTGTACTAAGAATAAAAAATTATCATTTTGAAAAGTGCTGTCAGAGTAACACAGCCTCTTCGAGTCTTAGATGATTCTGAAATCATGAAGTCTTTACCATCTATACCAGCTTATTCAAAATACACTTGCTGCAGAAACTCCCAAAATGTTTTTTAAAAATCCATATGTATTCTGTCCTTAAATTTAACTTTGATCCTAAAACTATTTACCACAAGTTTAAATAAACTCAGGAAAAGCTGGTGTGTTTTTTTTTTCTTTTATCACTTAAGCAACTGTTTAGAAACATGTATTTTTTACTTTATATACTCCAGATCACAGTACGTCCTATTGGAAGAGGACAGGAAAATTCAATACTGTAAAGTTGCCAGTGCTTCCCAAGTTCATCTACAGAATTAAAGCAATACCACTCAGAATCCAACCGTATTATTTTGTGGACATCAACAAATTGATTCTAAAATTTATTCAGAGAAGCAAAAGACTCAGATTAGCCAACACAATATTGAAGAAGAAGAGGAAAGTTGGCAACTGACTATCCAACTTCACAACTTACTATCAAGATACAGTAATCAAACAGTATGGTTTTGGAAAAGAATACACAAAAAAATTAAAGAAGCATAATAACCCACAAAGAGACCATACAAATAGTCAGCTAATTTTTGACAAAGGACCAAAGGCAATGCAATGGAGAAAGAATAGTCTTTTTCACAAATGTTGTTGGATATCAACACACACATACACACACACACATACACACAGAAAAAAAAAGAATCTAGACACAGACTTTACTCCTTTTACAAAAATTAGCTTAAAATGAATCATAGGCTTTAATATAAAATCCAAAAGATTTGATCTTCTGCTTGACTGTTGTTGGCATATATGAATGCCTCAGATTTGTGTGTATTGATTTTGTAGCCTGAGACTTTGCTGAATTCATTTATCAGTTCTAGGAGTCTCTTAGATGAGTCTTTGGGGTTTTCTAGATATAATATCATATCATTGGCAAAGAGCGAGAGTTTGATCTCGTCTGTCCCCATTTGGACACCCTTAATATCCCTCTCTTGCCTAATTGTTGTGGGGATTTCGAGCACTATGTTGAATAGAAGTGGAGATAAAGGGCAGCCTTGTCTGGTTCCGGTTCTACGTGGGAATGGTTTCAATTTTTCCCCATTCAATATGATATTGGCAGTGGGTTTGTCATAGATGGACTTGATGATAATTTTAAGGAATGAGCCGTCTATGCCTATTTTGATGAGAGTTTTTATCATAAAGGTGTGTTGGACTTTGTCCAATACTTTTTCTGCATCTATCGAAAGAAT
>NW_012152285.1:49055-57468 GCF_000956105.1 Propithecus coquereli | reverse complement strand
CAAGGGCAACATACATAACCTAAACATCTGTACCCCCATAATATGCTGAAATGAAAGAAAAAGAAAAAAAATCCAAAAGAATAAATCTTCTAGATGATAATAAAGAAGAAAATTTAGATGACCTTGAATTTGGCGATGACTTTTTAGATACAACACCAAAGGCACAATTGTTAAATGAAATAATTGATAAGTTAGACTTTATTAAAACTAAAAACTTTTACTCTGCAAAAGACACTTTCAAGAGAATGAGAAGATAACTCACAGATTGGGAGAAAATATTTTCAAAAGACATATATGATAGAGTACTGTTATCCAAAATATGCAAAGAACTCTTAAAAATCAGCAATAAAATAATGAAGAGTATAATTTTTAAAAAAATGAACAAAAGATTTAAAGAAACACTTCACCAAAGGAGATACACAAATGGCAAATACACATATTTAAAATGTTCAACATCATAGGGCACTGGGGAATTGCAAATTAAAACAACAATGAGATACTGCTACACATCTATTAAAATAACAGAAATTCCACATCTTTGCAAAGATGTGGAAACAACCCAAGTGTCCATCAATGCATGAGTGGATTAATAAATTTGGTATATGTATACCATGGAGTACTATTCAGCTTTAAGAAACAATGGTGATATAGCACCTCTTGTATACTCCTGAATAGAGTTGGAATGCATTCTACTAAATGAAGTATTCCAAGAATGAAAAAACAAGCACCATATACACTCACCATCAAATTGGTGTTAACTGATCAACACATAAATGTACATATAAGAATAAAATCTATTGGATGTCAGGCAGGGGGGAGGGGGAGGAGGGGACAGATATTTGCATACACAAAGAGTGCAATGCGCACCATCCGAGGGATGGGCACACTTGAAACTCAGACTTGTCGGGGGAGTGGGGAGGCAAGGGCAACATACATAACCTAAACATCTGTACCCTCATAATATGCTGAAATAAAGAAAAAGGAAAAAAAATAGCAGAAATTCAAAAAACTGATAACACCAAATGCTTGTGAGGATATGGAACAACAGGAACTTTCATTTATTGTTGGTGAGAATGCATCAACACTCATGTACCAAAATGGCATAGCCACTTTGGAACAGTTTCTTTAAATACTCTTACCACACAATATGGCAATCACACTCTTTGATATTTACCCAAATTAATTTAAAAGTTTCACACAAAAACCTCCACATGGGTATTTATAGCAGCTTTATTCATAATTTCCAGAACTTGGAAACAACCAAGATGTCCTTCAGTAGGTGAATGTATAAATAAACTGTGGTACATAGGGAAAAGGAAATATTATTCAACTCCAAAAGGAAATGAGCTATTGAGCTTTGAAAATACATGGAGGATCCTTAATGCGTATAATTCGCTGAATGAAAAAAGCTAAACTGGAATGGATACATGCCTTTATACTTTTGCCAAAAGTAATAGAATATACAACACCAACAGTGAACCTTAATGTAAACTATGGACTTTCGATGATAATGATGTGTCAATGAGGTTGCTTGAATATGACAAATGTGCCACTCTGGTGCAGAGTGTAGATAGTGGAGGATGCTGGGTGGCGCAGGCAGTGTATGGAAAATCCTTGTACCTTCTGTTCAATTTTGCTGTGAATCTAAAACTTTGGTAAAGAAAAATATACTGAAAACATGAATAGGAGCTTGCTGTCCCTGAAGGAACTTAAAACCTAGTGGAAATACCATATCCAAAGCAGAAACATTTACTTGGAATTGTTTGTTATGTTTTTCCAACAGAAGATACACAAAGTTGATCAGATAAAAAAATATGTCAAGTACCAGTCAAGTAATAATTAAAATTATGACTTACATGGCATGAAAATTAAGAGGTTTGGGATGCATGAAGTATAGAGATGGGATTGGTGATATTGACCAATATGATTAGCCAAATTTTCTTACAACCCCAAATCCTGTATTTTCATTTTCTAAAGTAATCACAAAGGTTAGGAACTTTGATGAACTCATGTATACATCCATTTTAACTGTTACTCAAATTTAATTGATAATTGTCAAGAGCCTATGAATTGTCATGTTCTACACTGGGAGTTGGAATTAAATTGATGACCAAGACAGAGATCCAATCCTCAGGAAATTTGAACGTATTTTTTGTTTGTTTGCTTTTTCTTCTTTCTATACTGTGGAGGAAAATACATACAGGTGCCTCATCTTTCACTTCCTATGATACAGTGGATTGTAATGCATTCATTCCACACAGATCACTGCTCAGCCCATAGCTTGGCTATCTTTTTGCAATTGCCCACAATAGTTCCAATAATATTTGACCTGATGACACGCAGAGGCAGTAGGAAATACATTGTCCTTATGGAAAATGTCCCTCTCTTTTAATCAGAGGCTCTTTTAAGGAGCTATCAGTATGACATACCAGGTAGCCTGGTCTAGGTCCCATATATATTATATTTGTTAACTTTTCAATGCAATTTGTCACCTGTTATTTTGCTGTTTTATCACAGCAATCCTGCCAAATGCATAATACAGTAATTATCATTTCCACTGTACCTATGAAAAATCTGAGACAGAGAGAAATTAAATGGATGGTCTAAGGTATATATATATATATATATAAACCTAAACGATAATATTTAATTTCTAAGTCAATATTCATAATATTCAGCTCACCAGGTGTTGTAATTATGGAACCTATATTCCACCTTTGGTCTTGTTTGAGAATATGTGCTTTCTGTTGGGACCATCTTTGAAATTAAGTTCATGATCCAATGATGGATAAGGACTGTAACTTGCAAGTGATTCTTTTTTAATCATTAATGATGTACTCAAAATCAAATAAAAAATTTTATGGGGTCAAGGGATGATGGAGTGTGAGGCTTTTACTCGTACAGTGTTATTTCCTGTCTTCTAGTATATTCTGATTTTTTATTTATGCCTTGTAATATAAAATCGAATATATTTCCACATAAATGTTTTTATCTGTGATTTCCATAATATCCTTATGTAGAATTTAGGTTTTATTCCCAACCGCCAACTATAAGACATGGTTTAGTCCCTCTTATACAATTTGCAGAGCTTTATCATAAAATTCCCTTCCAGCTTAATGTTTCTATAATTTTCATCTTTGTAATTTACTTTAAATTCGTCTTGGTTTTCATAAATAAAAATCATTCTTTTTTGGACATCTGTAATATCATTTTTCTTCCCATACTCTTTTCAAATTCTGTTTTCCATCTAAATTGGTTCATATTTACTTATACAGAAATAGAGAACTAAAGGTATGCTTGAATGGCAGGGGTGGAGGGTAGGAGCTGTATATACATTCGGAATTTTTTTCAACTCCCAATGCTGGATAGACTTGTGATAGGGAGAAACTTCATTTCTAAAAGTTAAGTTTAAGAGAAAAGGATTTCTGCTTGTAATTTTTTTTTTTTTTTTTGAGACAGAGTCTCACTCTTTTGCCCAGGCTAGAGTGAATGCCATGGAGTCAGCCTAGCTCACAGCAACCTCACACTCCTGGGCTCAAGCAACCCTTCTGCCTCAGCATCCCGAGTAGCTGGGACTGCAGGCATGCGCCACCATGCCCGGCTAATTTTTTCTATATACTTTTAGTTGTCTGATTAATTTCTTTCTATTTTTAGTAGAGATGGGGTCTCGCTCTTGCTCAAGGTGGTTTCGAACTCCTGAGCTCAAACAATCCGCCCGCCTCGGCCTCCCAGAGTGCTAGGATTACAGGCATGAGCCACCGCGCCCGGCCATCTGCTTGTAATTTTTTCATGGAAATTCTTTTAGATTATTTTGCAGATCACTACCTTGAACTCTCTGGTTCAAACCCCAACTTTATTATCCAAGTTCTGTTTGTGCACTTTGGAGTATAAAAGTCAATAAACATCACAAGAACAAAATTTACGATAACCAGTAGGCTGTTACAATGATACTAAGCTGGATCATCCAGCATATTTATTTAATAATGAAGAACCCATGCATATCTGTTCCTTGGAATTGGCAATTAAGCTTGTGCAATGATTTTTATACTTATAAAATAGCTTTAAACTAGGATTTTAAAAATGTTTTGCAAATACTAATCCTTGTAACACCTCAACAGATAAAGATTGTAAGTGGTATTACTTTCTGAGAAGAGCTAAGAGATCATCAATTGGTGTCCAAAATTGCCAGAACTTGAAGCCAGCATAAGAAATAATAGATTTTCTCTGCTCATCACTCCCTAATACTCATTCTAATCAATAGGATAAATGTTCTCAGTAAATGCCAGCCATCAACCTGTGATTCTAATTCAAAAACAAACATTAAGAAATCCAACATTTCCCAAAAGAAAAGCAGGTAATGTTTAAAAGATAAACAATGGAATATTCTCTTGAAGATCCAGAAATGCACTACTGTAGATTATTTAGAAAAATGTTTATTTCGTGGGATTTTAACAGATCATTTAACAAAAATGTCTTCAGAATTCACAGTTGTTGTTCACACAGATTTTTTTATTTAGTCATATAGTTATAATAACAAGGCAGTGAGCTGTTTCCATTGGCATTTCACAGGGAGAAAGTCAAGGTTCACAAATATTAAATCTGTTTCTCAGTCTATCAGTTAGTAAGTAGCAAATTTAAGACTTAAATCCAGATAGATTGAGCCCAAGATTTGGGTTCTTTCATACTATTAAATACCATTCTGTCTTTCTATGGGAATATCCATCATTTATTGAGTTCTTTAAAAATGTTCGAGCACTCAGTATTTTTATGTTCTCTGTACTCTCAAACTTGATAGCTTAAAGTGAATAGGCAAAAGGAAACACAGCTAATAGTCCATTCTCAGAACCATCTCAGAATATACAATTTCAAGCATACAGTAGAACAGTAATACATCACATATCTAAAATTCTCCTATAATATTATGTAATTTAGAAAAGCAAATAACTTGTATGCCATTCAAAACACCTCGAAGTGACCAAAACTGGTGTCCTCAGATTCATGTGCTAAAAGTATATTAGTTGTACATTTTGTTTTTGTTTTTTTTATTATAAGTATGAAACCTTTTTTTTTTATTTCAGCATATTATGGGGGTACAGATGTTTAGGTTACGTGTGTTGCCCTTGTTTCCCCCCCTAAGTCCGTGTTTCAAATATGTCCATCCTTCGGGTAGTGAACATTGCACTCCTTGTGTATACAAATACCCGTCCCCTCCTCCCTCCTTCCCCCTCCTCCCGCCACCCTCCCCCTTCCCCAACATCCAATAGATGTTGTTCTGATATGTGAATTTATGTGTTGATTAGTTAATACCAATTTGATGGTGAGTACCAATGGATCCCGTTCTTCTGCTCTTGTGGTGCCCCACTTTGGATAATGGGCTTAAGTTTAATCCAGGAAAGTGTAAGTGGTGCTAGATCATTGTCGTTTCTTATGATTGAGTAATATTCCATTGTGAACATATACCAAATTTTGATAATGCACTCATGGATTGACGGGCACTTGGGTTGTTTCCACATTCTTGCAATAGTGAATTGTGCTGCCATAAACATTCGGGTGCAGATGTCCTTATCGTAGAATGTTTTGTGCTCTTTTGGGTAGATGCCTAATAGTGCTATTGCTGGATCGAATGCTATTTCTATTTTTAGCTCTCTGAGGTATCTCCAAATTCTTTTCCACAGAGGTTGCACTAATTTGCAGTCCCACCAGCAGTGTAGAAGTGTTCCTGTCTCTCCACATCCTCGCCAACATTTGTTGTTTTGTGTTTTTTTGATAGAGGCCAATCTCACCGGGGTTAGGTGATACCTCATTGTGGTTTTGATTTTGAATGAGTATGTGTTATATCAAAAGGCATTTGCACTTTCTTGGCACATGATTCTATCATTCTTCCTAATTCTGATTTTTTTTCTCATTTTAAGGCAGATTAGAATCATAACATTAGAAAAAGGCAAAAACACTTCTGGGTAGTGAAAATGGTGAAAAGTAAGAGTTTATTGTAAAACTGGAAGGGAATGTATGAATTATATTTAGGGACACTCATCTAAATTTTATTTGAGAGACATTTGACAAAAAGATAAAGAAACATACACATCTTAATAAAATTTGTGGATATTGCTATATAATTTAATTACGAATTAAGTTATTAATTTAGTTATCAATATTTCTGTAGCAGACAGAATTCTAAGACAACCAAGATTTTCCTCCTCATAGCATATATGTCCTGTATAGTCCCTGGGTCTGTAGAGATGATGATTTTACCTCTGTAATTAGGTTGTGTTACACGGTATAGTTGACCTTAAAACAGGGAGATTTGCCAGGCACGACCCAATCACATAAAATAGAATGTTTTCTCCAACTGGTTGAAAAGAGAAAGTCAGAGAGACATGTTGACTGACCTGGAATAAAGCAAAATCCATGTGTGAATTGCCTAAGGGGTCACATGAAAAGAACTTAAAAATGACACTCTTCTTACGTCTTTCACTTGTTTCACCAGGGCAAGCTAGCAGCAAAAAGTGACAGTAATTGAACAGGATCTACCAGGCATGAAGCAAAGCAGGTTGAAGGCTATGAAACAGAAAGATGAGCCCTATGACCTGTTATATATGAGTGTGTCTCAGTCATGTTAATGGTCCTCTTCAGAGAACCAATATTATACCTCATGCCATTGCCATGTAAGGACCTACAAATGTGTTATTGTAACATGAGGGGTAGAGTTCAAGAGGAACAGGGAGGACACCTAAGACAGGCATAGAAATCGGATGGTAAGTAGATCAGGCAACAAACATGGAGCAGCCCAGATTAATGTGGCCTTTGTTGATCTCACTGGGATTTCAAGCTCACTGGGATTTTGAGAAGACAAATTTAGTGACAGGCTTTGCCAATAATGGCTTTAGGAAAAAAAAAAAATCAAAGTATAGTCTTCCCGCATTAAATAACACAGTGTCATACAGCATCATCTTTAGAGTTAACATGTTGTAGTAAACAGTTCCTGTCAAGCTATTTTTGATTAGGAATGAAAGTAAAATAATCAGAGGATACAAAGACCTGAAACAAATGAAAATAAGACTCTTCTCAATTTTTATTTTTTGATGTCATGACATTCTCACACTTAGAGCTAGTATATTCTTAGTCCACATATATCTGCTTTAACAAGTTGAATTTGATGCTTTCTTTAAGTCATTTGAGTTTATTTCTTGAGTGATCATCTATCAGTGCATGACAAATACCTCGAAACTCAGTGGCATACAGCAGTAGCACTTTTTATATTGCTTTCATATCTATGGGTCAGCTGAGGTGATTCTGCTTAATGTGTTTCTCATTCTTTAGGCAGAGGCAGCTACACAGGGAATTTTACTATTGTTATGATGACAGAAAGGCAAGGGAGCATGTATATTTCAAGCTCATGCTTAAATCATGCCACCAACATCCCACTGACTCAATCAAGTCAAGTGCCCAACCCCAGTGTCAATGGGAAATGAATCATTCTCTGCCCACAGAATAAGGCAGAGGAAAGCAAATATTTGTTGATAAATAATTAAAAATATCATAGTCATTAAGTCAATATGTACTGGCTATTTGAAATTATGTAATTTAATTAAATATTGTGCAAAGCAAGGTCATAAAACATGGTAAAGAGAGTTGCTCTTTGAAAACTTAAGTCAATATTTTGAGCTGACAGATTACAGGCAAATAGCCAAGAAATTGTAAATTCTGCTGAACCAGAGAGCACCAGTTTTACTGCTCTATTAGTATACTCCCAGCACAAAGAAATGATAAATGATAATGTTTGATAGTAGAGTAGGGTGACTATAGTTGACAACAATGCACTGTATTTTTCAAAGTAGCTAGAACAGAGGACTTGAAATGTACCCAAAACATAGAAATGATAAACACTCAGGTGATGGATACCCTAAATACCCTGACTTGATCATTATAAATTTTATACATGTAACAAAATTTCTTATGGACCCCATAAATATGTACAAATATAACGTATCAAAAAAATAAAATGAACAGAAAAAGAGCTGATCTGTAATTTTAAAGAAAGGTTTTCACATACTCAGAATCCATATTTACTTTTGTTTACAAGCCTACTTACTGTCTTATGTTGCCATAGAACCTTGGATAAGCTAAGGATATTTAGAATGAAACCTTTATTGAAAGTTCACACATACATACAGATATACCCTTTATTCTAAAATGGGTCTCACCTAATGATCCTAAAATAATCCTCAATAGACACAAAAAAAGAAAAAAAGGAAAGATTGGGAAAGTTTCTGAAGTGATATTCTTTACTCTTTTCTTGTAATAAAGCTTTGCTAACTTATTATTAATAATATAACTGGTGAGGCATTTAAAATGAATGAGGAAAGAATTGTGTTGGTTCATATGCCCAACAGTAAATCAGTTTTACTTATTT
>NW_012152285.1:46670-47728 GCF_000956105.1 Propithecus coquereli | reverse complement strand
TGTGTGTGTGTGTGTGTGTGTGTGTGTGTGTGTGTGTTCATTTCCAATTTAAAGATAAGGAAACTGAATTGGCAACATGTTCATAAAAAGTGGTCAAAGTGGTCACAAAATGGTCACAAACACAAATTTACTCCTTCTAGTTAAAATCATTTTCTTCCAATTTTGCCAAAATTCTTTCCAACATGGCTTACCATAATTCCATATATAATTTATCTAAATATTATTAAAGTGAGAATGTGTTTTTTTCAGAATATTGTTGACTAAATGTGACCACAGAAAGGTTAAACGAGATTATTTCCAAGAGTTAAACTTTTACAGATCTAGATATACAATGGATTAATATACCATCAGGGATCAAGATGGATACTAAGATGGTAAGATGATCTTTTATTATGTTTTTAAAATGAAAACTTTTATATGAAAAATAAGACACGCTCATTGAAACAAAAGTATAAAAAGTAATTTGTACTCGGACTTGGGGGGGGCAAGGGCAACATACGTAACCTAAACTTCTGTACCCCCATAATATGCTGAAATAAAAAAAAATAAAATAAAATAATTTGTGAAGTTCTCCATATCCTTTCCCTTATACTAACGCCTAAAGATAATAATCTTTTGTAGAGTAGCAGATCCTATTTGGCCAGCAAATATACCTATCTCTCTTCCAAAATATTGCTTCTCAAATTTTAATAGGCAAATGATTTACATGGGAGATGGTATTAGAATGAAGATTCTGATTCAGTAGGTCTGGAATGGGGCTTGTACAATTGCATTTCTGAAAATTCCCAGGGGGATGCTACTGCTGTACCATAGACCATGCTTGGATGTAGCAAGGAGGTACATAACACCTAGGCATGGACCATGTAAATCTCCTATGCCCCAAATCCACACTGTCCTCCTTGTCTTTCTGGCAGCTAAAAATGACTGTGGAAACCGAGTGTTTAAGATGATGGTGTTTTCATCAGCCTGGGTCTCTGTATGACTGCATGGAGACTATTTCTCTAAAGCTGATTGGGAATAACTAACTGGATTTATATGATGGAGAAATAAATGTTTAT
>NW_012152285.1:45197-46245 GCF_000956105.1 Propithecus coquereli | reverse complement strand
TTATTTGTGAACTAATGATTGTGGTCATCATATTTAAAATAAGAATTATCTTATAATTTATGTACAAATATCCAAAACATATGAAATTAATAAATTAGGAACATTTCTTGTGTGAATTTTCTTCTAAGATAGGTTTATTTCTATTTCTCTTTTGCTTTTTAACTTTCTTTAAAGATTTGAAAGCAAACAAATTTTGGTCCAATGTACGTAACTAAGCACTACATTAATAACAGTGAGGGAATGTGCAACAGTGGCACAGCCAATGGGCTGCATGTCAACCTACATTCTAACCCAAATTCTTTTACAACCTTGTTGTATAAATTTTAGCAAATGCTTTTTTCTCTCAAATTTTTAATTCAGGAAAAAATTTTGAAAGAATTTAGCTCTCAGGTCTCTTTCAAATCTAAAAATTCTAGAATTCTCCTTCTTGGTAAATATTCTCAAACATTCTTTTCAGGAGTAACAAAAAAAACCACCTTAAGAAAATTCAAGTGCTGGAGAGAAATGGGCACCCAACTTCGTTTATTTTTATTTTTTGTAAACAATTTCAGGAAAAAAGTCTTCTCTCTTTAATGTTTTACAAGATTAACCAACTACATGTTACCAACTAAAAAAGAAAAATATATATATATTTTTTAAATTAAGATATAGAAGTCTTCTGTTTATCCAAGGAGTTAACCTCAAAGTTCAATGAACAGTTCAGTGATGTTAACATGGTATTGGCACAAGAACTTTAGCTGCAGCTATTGTATGACACCAGAGGGAGCTCTAATACTGTTTTGTCTTATATTAGTTCACTGGATTTAGGAAAGGCTCTCATTTTTTTAGTTGTGAAAATTAATATTTAAATGTGATAAGCCCCCAAATACCACAGTACCATCAAAATGAATGTGTTTGATCAAAGCGTTGATGTAATATTAAAACCAATAGTGAAACTGGTCAAGCATCTTCACAAAATTTGTTTTTAGAAAACTATGATATTGTGATTATTCAAAACCTCCATGAACTTTAAGAATACAAGGTGTGTGTGTGTGTGTGTGTGTGTGTG
>NW_012152285.1:43903-45147 GCF_000956105.1 Propithecus coquereli | reverse complement strand
ATATGAATGTGTGTGTGTGTGTCTGTGTGTGCGTGTGTGTGGTTTCCTGACTACTCTGCGTTGAGGTAAAACAAAAGTAAATCTCTTGGGGAAAACCCAAAAGCCTGGGGTTATCAGGTGGATGCTTTACTCAGTTGTTCCCCCAAGGGAGAAATCATGGACCTAGTGAGTCACTTTTGCTGCTGAGTTGAAGTGGCTTGTCGGAGGGGTTTACATGAAAAAGTGAAATTGCTCTTCTTGCTCCTTTTATCTTTTTCGAAGATATTTTTCTAAGTTTTTTGCCCCTCTGGGGTGTTGTAAATTTTTCACTGGATTCATGAGGTTTCATAAAGCTATTTTAGTCCAAATATTATTGTTGTATCAGTGATTATGATGGCTGATGAGAGCTAGAACTTCCTATTCTATCCTGCTAACATCACACTTCAACACATATTTTTAATCATAATGAGAACAGCGTGTGTTTATATTAACTAGAAATTTGCCAATTCTTCAGTTAATTTATCTGGGATAGATTTCTATTTTTAGTCAGTTTTTCTATTGGGCATTTTTTATTGATTTGTATAAACTTTGTATTATATTATTGATTCTAGCCTTTAGAAGGTATGTAATATAAAAATTGAGATTTTCTTTTCACACTAAAATTTAAAATAGAGCTGGGTGCAGTGGCTAGTGCTTGTAGTTCCAGCTACTTGGAAGACTGAGGCAGAAGGATTTCCTGAAGCCAGGAGTTTGAGACCAGCCTGGGCAACACAGCAAGAGTATATCTCTAAAAAAATTTAAAAGAATAGCGAGATACGTTGGCATGTGCCCATAGTTCCAGCTACTTGAGAGGCTGAGGTAAGAGGATATTTATGGTGCTGGCATAAAGACATATATGTATATATGTGTATAAATATACATATATGTATATATGTGTATAAATATATGTGTATGTATATGTATATATAACAATGGAAAATGCAAGCTAATGAAAATAATATTAATTTTGTAGGTTGCTTTGAGTAGTACAAACATTTTAACAATATTAAGTCTTCCAATACATGAACATGGGATGTTTTCCATTTATCTTTTTCAAATTTTCTTTATCAATGTTTTATAATTTTTAGTGTATAAGTCTTTCACCTTCTTGATTAATTTCTGCCCCAAGCATTTTGTTTTTTTGAATACTCTTGTAAATGGGGGATTAGTTTCTTAATTTCATTTTCAGATGGGTCGTAAATGTATAGAAACACAACAGGTTTTTA
>NW_012152285.1:33079-43668 GCF_000956105.1 Propithecus coquereli | reverse complement strand
TCAATAAAATTTGAACAGTATATCATGTACTATATTTAGAAATTCCTAGTCACCCTTTTATTAAAGAACCCACACACATTTTTCAAAACATCAACTTTTTAAAAAAATTTTGTCGTATGTCAGATGTAGAATCTTCTTCAAAAGTGAGTTAGCAGAAAGGGATTTGTTGCTCTTTTTATGTAGCATTTAAAGTCAGCCATTTCTGAGAATGGCCTGACTGCTTGATGACATCTTGAGTATGGTTTTCTGAATCTCCCGTGTTAAGCTTAAAACTACTTTTCCTTGTTCTGAGTCTATGGGGAAGAGAAGGTATCTGGCTACCAGCCTGCACATAATTAGTCTTCATATTAGAATACTAGAAGATTGTGCCTTTGCCTTCTGCATATGTTGAACCATTAAAATCCATTTCTGTATCCTCTTACCACAAAATGTATAATAACAAGTTTTTCTTTCCATGGTGGTTTGATACATGTGATCACTGGAAAAATTTGTTAATAGTAAAGATCAGACCACAGACATTTTTATAACTTAACGTAAGTCCAAAAGCAAGGTATATATTATACATCTGTCAAAGACTCAGATTTAAATATAATGAAAAATCCAATTAAAATAAATGTAAACTAAATTGGATTTGCAATGTCTAAATAAATATTTGTATAGGAGATAGAGACATAAACTTAGTCATTTTCAAATCTCTCTACTATACCATCACAAAAAGATTTATTTTAAAACTCTCTTTTTTATGGATGACTGAGATCCAAAGTTAGAAATTATCAATAAAGTAATTTATGAAGAGAGTCGAAACTTCTGGAATTTGCAAGAATTTCAAGTAGAAACAGACTTCAGAGTACCAAATATTTAAAAGGAGCATTAGGCAGTCTAATTAAGCCCATTTGATGCATAAACAAATACTAAAAATTAGAATGAAACAAATAATGTATTTCAATTAAGTGCTGTTTCAAGTGTAATGCAGTTACTCTACTATTGACCCATAAAATATTTGATAATAGAATTTGTTTGGCAGAAGATTTGCTTAGAGAGGAAATATACAGCAATAGCCTTGCTCTAGTCATTTGGGATCCCTGGGAAACAGACTCTGAGATGGAGATTAACATGCAGAAGTTCAATTAAGAGTGTTCTTAAGATAAACATCTGTGGGAAAAAAGGAAGGAAAGATTGGGAAGAGGATGAAATGAAACAGTGATAACATTACAATGGAAACCTCAGCCAACTCTACAGATAATCCTCAAATTGGTATAAACCTTCAAAGACTTTCAAGAAATGCATTTAATTTATGTTCTTATTTAAATAATGAAACGTATCAGGCATAATTTATATTCTTCCCAAGGTTCACTCAGCTCCACCTTGAAAGGCCCCAAACTAACTGCAAATGCTTCATTTCCCAGTATCATCGGTTTATTCTTCTTCTCATGCAGAGAAGAGGCATGATAAAGCTTTTCCTTCTAAAGGTCTCCTTTTTTCTCAGGACCTTTTAACTTTGTTAGGGGTCCCTTGTGGACAAAGAAATCAAATTTCAGGGTGTAAATTATTTTTCCAAACTAGAATGTAGATGAAACTATATCAGTTTGATTCTAATCACTTGTTATCATCTCTATATATTCTTCAGTGATATCATGAGATATTGTTGATGTCATATGAAAGTCAACAGTTTTGTTGTAGTAAACCCAAGAAGCCTACCAGAGATGGTACTACTTCTAAAAGAAAGACCAAAGAAATTGACTCAAGACAGAAGAATTTTCACTCACAAGAATGAAGAGTTTTTCTCTTTTAGTTTCAGATTCTATAGGAAATTTAATCAGTGCTATCACCATTTCAAAAATAAAAGGATACATATGGCAAGCAGTAAATATCCAGAGCTTCTCTATAGAACTGGCTCAAGAATGTCAAATGTGTTGGAATAAGACTTAAAGCTGCACTCACTTGATATTCTTTGTAAAATAGTAATAATTATGCTGATTAAATCGTGAAATAATGCATTTTTAGTAGTCATGACAAGAATAATTTTAACAAAAAAGAATAGGATTGAGGAATATATACATCATATATTTTAAGGGCAAGTACTAGTTCCTGGGAAATATTTATTTCATTTACACTTTTTTATTGTTTATAATGGATGTAGTAATTTCCTATTGCTATATAACTATCCTCCAGAATGACTTAAAACAACAATTTATTAACTCACAATGAATCACTCTGTCAGAAGTTTGGGAATGAGTTAAATGAGTGATTCTACCTCAAACTGTCTCACAGAATTGCAGTCGTAATACAAGCCACGGCTATAGTCATCTCATGATTTGACTTGGCCTGCAGAATCCGCTTCTAAGATGGCCCACTCACATGGCTGTGACAAAATGCCTCAGTCCCTATTACATGGCAGCTGGCTTCATCTAGAGTTAATGATCAAAAGAGAGATCAAGATGGAAGCTTCATGTTTTTTATGAAGCACACTCCTACACAATTTTCTGTTGGTTCTATGAAGTGAATTTCTTATAGGCAGCATATAATTGGGTCATCTTTTTTTATCCCTTCAGCCAGTCTGTATCTTTTAAGGGCCAAACTTAATCTGCTTACATCTGACAATATTATTTACAGGTGAAGACTTCTTCCTGTTGTTTTTAATTGTTTTCTGGTTGTTTGCATACCCTTTGCTCCTTTCTTCCTCTCTTATTGCTTATCATTGTTGTTTGGTGGTTTTCTGTACTGGTAATATTAGATTCATTTGTCTTTCTCATTTGTGTTTCTACTCTACTAATGAGTTCTATACTTTCATGTGTTTTCATGATGGCAGATATAGTCATATTGTTTCTACATGTAAGACTCTCTTAAACATTTCTTGTAGGTAGTGACAAATTCCCTCAGTTTTGCCTGTCTGGGAAAGACATTATTTCTCCTTTATTTTTAAGATATAGATTTTTTGGATATAGTATTTTTGGCTTGGGAGTTTTCTTGTTTTTTTTTTTGTTTTTTGGGTTTTTTTTTTTAGCACTTTAAATGTATCATTCCATTCTTTCCTGGCTTGTAAGGTTTCTGTTGAGAAATCTGGTGTCTGTCTGATGGAGATTCCCTTATATGTGACTTGACACTTTTTTTTTGTTATTTTTAGAATTCTCTTTGTCTTTGATTTTTGGCAGTTTGAGTATAATATACCTTGGGGAAGACCTTTGTGGATTAAATCTATTTGGGAATATTTAAACTTCCTATACCTGGATGTCTATATTTCTTACAAGACTTGGGTGACTTGGAATATTTTTTGCTGTTATTTTGCTCAGTATTGTTTTGCTTAAAATTATGCTTTTGCCTATCTCTGCACTTTCTGGAAATCCCAAAATTCTAATATTTCCATTCTAATATTGATCACTTTATGGTGTCCTATATGTCATATAGGCTTTCTTCTCTCTTTTTTTTTTTTTTTTGGTCTGACTGTGTTATTTAAAGAGGACTCTCTTCAAGTTCAGAAGTTCTTTCACTGGGCCTCAGAGCAGGATGTAGTCTGGTGGGGGCTGGGCTCTCAAAATGGTGCTTTGCTGTAGCTGCTCGTGTATCATGGTACCTGTGGGATCCAACATAAACTCCATCTCTAGAATAATGCCATAGCCTGGACTCCCAGGTGCTCCCTGTACTAGTCTCAGGGCCCATAAGGGCTGAGGGCCTTCCCATTCCTAGGATTGTGTGAGTTTGCAATGGGAATATAGACCACTTGGGATCTCTTGCTTACATTTTCCCTACAATGGATACTTTCTACTGGCTCTCAGCTGATCCTGACCAGGCCAGCTGCTTCATTTGCCTGTCCTTCTCCGCCTCAGAGGTTCCCTGCTGAATGCCACTGTTCTCTTTAGATCCTCTATTCGACATGTGATTATCTACTCACTGTTTTGGTCCTTCTTTGTGGAGGAAGTGAGTGCTGAGCACCTCTAGTCAGCCACCTTGAAGCCACCTCTGGCCAAATCACAGCATGCAGTTTTTTAAGATTCGTATTTCATCCATTTTAATTTTCATTCTATTGAGCTTCTCTTATTTTTGTTACATCTGGTTTTTATGTGCCAAATCAAAATGTATTAACTGAATTTGAACATATACTTATATGGGATCTGATTAATGTATTAGGATCCATAGATATAAGTCTACTTACTTTGGCTGAGCCAGTGGTAAAATTCATTATATAAATACTTAATTTACTAAAATTTTTTATACTCTGGGGCAAAAAAATTAATAAAATACAAAAAGAGAAAGAAACAGATAACCATAAAGAACTTATATTGTATGTACAATTATACCTGCTATTCCCCTCAAGAACCCCTTAAGTTAGCATATATTATATTGTTTATAGTGTAATTTAAAATGTTTCATTATAACCAGAGTTATAAATTAACTTTAATCTGTTGCCTAAGGAAAGATATTTAACGTTTAGTTATATTCCGAAGTCCTCTTGAAAGAAATTCTCACTAAAGCAATGACTAGAGCAAATATCAAACGTGTCTTTGATCAACAGAAAGAATGCCTAAAATTATTTTTCTTTGGCAAAATAAGTGATATTCAAGAAAATGTGATTGTTTGAAAAGAATGTATAATACATACGGCCATATAACACACAGAAACCATTTCCTCTACTTTCAATGTTCATCCTCATCTCATTCAAGTATTTGTTCAAAGGTTATTTTCTAAATATGGTAGACTTGACCACCTTATTTAAATTTCTACTACCACTTCTTCCTAGCAATCTTGGTTCCTTTTGCCCACTTCTATTTTCTTCTGTTTTTCCATATTATTGTTGCTTTCAACATACTTTCTAGTTCACTATGTATTATGTCTGACTCTTCGTAAACTTCACAAGGGCATACATCTTTGCCTTTCTTTTTAATGCTGATCCTCATTTCTTAGAATATTGTCACTCAATGGGTGGTTAATAAATATGTCTTGGAAAAATAGATGAATAGATATTACTTACCTTTGTTCTTCTCCCTTTACTAATGCATCTTTTTATACCTAACACTATATACATTGGGTATCTATAATTTATGCAATTTTTTTCTTCTTCCCACTTTCAAGCTGTCTTTTATTATCACTCTTATGTTAAATCCTCCAGGTTTACAATATGCTTGAAGGTGATGGACAGTAATTGAACATACAGTCTTCCACCTTATAAAACAGTAAATCTAAAACCTTAATGTATCAAGAAAATTCAAAGGAGTTTGCTAAAATTGCAGAATTTCATTAGAAATCCCCCAAATAACAATTTGGTAAGTCTGGGTAGGGGCCCAGAAATCAACACAATAAATAAATAATTCATATAATTTAGATATAGGTGGTCATTTGATAATCGTTTGAGAAACACTTCAGGCGGCCCATAAATTGATTATGCTGAACCCTGATTCTGATTGATAAATATCTCTATAGAGTGTTAGCTAGTAAAATTGCAATGCATTTGCAGTTTGTTTTACATAGATGGAGTAAAATAGTAAAAGACAAATCATTTCTTTGTTTCCTGGTGCATTTATTGATCCTTCATATTGATTTATGTTAAATAACCATATGATAATTAACCAAATAATTTCTAGGTCAGCTAGAAATTTTTCCTTTTCTTGGTTGATTTTCTTTGATAAATGAAATTTAACTTCTATTTTAAGGAATAAACCTTGTAATTACCCACAAATAGTGTTGTTTAGATATGGTAATTGAAAGACAATCGTTTATTTTCCAGAGAATTTTAACAATTTGTAAATGCAATGTAAACATATTCCTGTCAAGACTGCTTTCTCAATATATGTAACTGTTTACAAAATTATTATGCCATATTTTTTAGGCTAAATTCCCTTTTACTTGTAGCAGAAATTACTATAATCAGTTTTAATAGCAAGTTGTAAATGAATTTCTCTGATGTAAATGATAATTTATCATTCTTAGTATATACAAAATTAATATATCTGCCCCAAATTCATTCATCTGTACAAAATTTTTAACTACTAAAAACAGATGGAATAAATAAAACAAAGGTAATTTAGGGTGTTAGAAATGCAGTATGAACCAGATTACATTCCATTTTTATATCAAACTTCTTATTATTAAGTCCTTCATTATTTTTTTAATAAATCTTTTTAAAATCATGAGGACTAATTAGTAATTTAATTAATAAAATTTAAAAGTAAGGAGTAAAGGATATATTTTTCAAAATTGCACTGAATATGAGTGTGAATTAACTTCCTGCTTACTATAGACATGAAGACATTTTTCTACAAAGAAAATGGAAGAGCAGAAGTAATTCTCTCTAAAACTAAAGACAGAAAAAGTCTTTTTTTCCAACTGATATTGTTACAAATGTATTTGAATTGTTCAGATTATCTCAGTAAGTAACTAATACGACTCTGTATTCAGACCTAGCCTAATGTAATTCATAATGAGGTTTCAATCATTCTGGATCTAGATCATTTATCTCCCTGTAGAATGGCCAAAACATTAGTTTGGAATTCAATTCTACATGTATTTATTGAACACATACCATATAGAATGCATGTGCCAAATGGCAGAGGAAAATAAGAGTGCAGATAAGAGAACAGACTCTATAGTAAAATTATTTATCAAACTAAGTGATAGACCTAGAATTAAAAATGATTTTTTCAGACTTGCTTCTACACAGATAATTATAATTATATTAAGTTTCAAGAGCCCATCAATCCTACCCTTATGAGAATAAATCGAGTAGGCTAAAAAATTATTTTTTTTTAGCCCATCGGTGACCTGAAAAGATTAAGTCACAATTATACTAATTTTTTCATCCATTATTGTTTGCCAAGATTTGTGTTAAGAACTTTATACCTGTTACTTTAGGTGTTCCTAATGTTTGTTTGATCCCCATTTCCATTTAAAATTTACTCTGTTTTGCAGAGGCTGAAAGTCTTGGGATCAAATGGCCCCAATGGGATGTACTTGTAAGAGATTTGGAATGCAAAAGAAAAGCAATTATGCTATCTTTCTCCTCCTACAACCCAGGATATAGATGGTAGAGATGGGCAGATATACCCTTTTGCAGTAGCCTCAATGGTTTTTATGGAAATTACCCTCCCTTGGAGCTGTAGGCACTTCTGACGATTGCTACTCCCTCATCAGGAAAGCTTAGGAGGCAAACCTGAGAGTTGGAGGGTGGAGGGGGTGACATTCTCTGAAATTTGCTCCCCCATCCCTTACAACAGTTTGTAAGCACTTAATTGCTTGTGCAAAATTCCTTATTTCATAGATTCTGGAAGAGTTACAATTTTCTGGACCCTATCCTGACACGGATTCTTATAAACAATGCTTTTTCCCCAGAGTTTAGGATATGTCCAGAATTAATTATATATACTTTTGCTTTCCTCTAGAGAATCTACACCACCAGGGTTATCTCTAACCCAAAGAATGACTAAATATATACTTAAATGTTGGCAGACCACTAAGAAATAATTGACATGAAGTAAACTACATGAAGAGAAATGGCACTGAGTCAATATAAAGAATACTATTAAAATGGACACCTTTATATTTAGGCAACCATATAAACAGATTTGCTTTCATTTGAACAGTATGTACAAAAGAAAAAAAAGCTTGAGAAATATCCCCTTTTTATTTCAAAATATTAAGGGCATACGAATGTTTTAGGTTACATGGATCATTTCTGTAATGCTTGAGTCCTGGTTATTGGTGTGTGTATCACACAAATATTGTTCACAGTGCCCATTAGGTATTCTCCTCCCCTATCCATCTGGCTGCTTTCCACCGAGTTTTATTTTCTTCTGTGCACACATGTGCTCATTGGTGAGTTCCAATTTAATAATGAGTACATGTGGTGTTTGTTTTTCCATTCTTGAGATACATCACTTAGAATGGTCTCCAGTTCCATCCAGATTGTTGGAAAAGGTATTAATTCATCATTTTTATGGCTGAGTAGTACTTTATGGTGTACATATACCACATTTTACTAATCACTCATCAATTGATGGGCACTTGGGTTGATTCCACATCTTTGCTATTGTAAATTGTGCTGCAATTAAACATTTGAGGGCAGGTATTGTTTTGATAAAATGATTTCTTTTCCATTGGATAAATAGCTGGTATTGGGATTGCTGGATCAAATGGTGGGTTTATTTTTAATTCTTTGAGGAATCTTCATACTGTTAGAAGTTGTACTAATTTGCAGTCCCACCACCAGGGTATAAGAATTCCTTTCTCTGTGCATCCATGCCAACATCTATTGTTTTTGGATTTTTTAATAAAAGCCATTCTGACTGGTGTAAGGTAATATCTCATTGTTGTTTTGATTCGTATTTCCGTGATGATGAATGATGTTGAGCATTTTTCGTATGTTTATTGGCCATATGTCTATCTTCTTTTAAGAAGCTTCTGTTCATATCTTTTGCCCACTTTTCAATGGGGTTGTTTGTTTTTTTCTTACTGATTTTCCTGAGTTCTTTGTAAATTCTGGTTTTTAGCCCTTTAGCATATGTATAGCTTGCGAACATTATCTCCCATCATGTAGGTTGTCTATTTGCTTTTTTCATTGTTTACTTAGCTTTGCAGAAGTTTTTAATTTACTCAAACCCCATTTATTAATTTTTATTGTTGCCATGATTGCCATTGGTGTCTTTTTCATAAATTTTTTGCTTAGGCCAGTATCTAGAAGAGTTGTTCCCCACTTTTTTCTCTAGAATTCATATGATTTCATGACTTAATTCTAATTTTTTTATCCACCTTGAATTAATTATTGTGAGTGGTGAGAGGTAGGTGGTCCTGTTTCATTCTTGTGCATGTAACTATCCAATTTTCCCAGCATGATTTATTGAATAGGTCTTCTTCTTCCCACTGTACATTTTTGTCTGCGTTGTAAAAGATCAGTTGGTTGTAGGTAGATAGATGATTTTATATCTGGTTCTCTGTTCTGTTTCATTGTCTATGTCTCTATTTTTATAACAATACCATGCTGTTTTGGTTAATATAGTATTAATAGTATAGTTTAAAGAACAAAAAGATTTGTTCTTTTTGCTTAAGATTGCTTTGGTTATTCAGACTCTTTTCTGGTTCCAAACAAAGAGTAGAATTATTTTTTCTAGATCTGTGAAGTGTAACTGTGGTAACTCGCCGATCACATTGAATTTGTAAATCACTTTGGGTAGTATGAACATTTTATCAATGTTGATTCTACCTACCCATGAGCATGATATGTTTTTCCAATTGTTTGTATCCTCCGCAATTTCTTTCCTCAGAGTTTCATAGTTCTCCTTGTAGAGATCTTTCACCTTAAGTATATTCTTAGGTATTTTATTTTCTTTGTCACTATCGTGAATGATATTGAGTCTTTGATGTGCCTCTCAGCTTGACTGTTATTAGTATATAAAAAAATGCTACTTACTTATGTACATTGATTTTGTATGCTGAGACTTTGTTGTATTTATTTATCAAAACTCTTGGTGGAATCTTTGGGGTTTTCTAAATACAATATCACATCATCAGTGATGAGCAATAGTTTGACCACCTCTTTCCTGATTTGGATATCCTTAATATTCTTCTCTTGCCTGATTGCCCTGGCTAGGTTTTCCAGCACTGTGTTGAATAGGAATGGCGACAGTGGACATCTTATCTTGTTCCAGTTCTTAAGGGGAATGCATTCAACTTTTCCTCTTTCAGTTTGATGTTGCCTGTGGGTTTGTCACATATGGTTTTTATAATTCTGACATACATTCCTTCTATGCCTAGTGAGTTTGTCATATATGGCTTTTATAATTCTGATCTACATTATTTCTATGTCTAGTTTGTTAAAGCATAAGTTTGTTTTGTCATGAAATGGTGCTGGATTTTGTTGAATGTTTTTTCTGCATCTATTGAGATGATCGTATGGTCTTTTTTGTTGTTGTTGTTCATGTGGTGAATCACATTTATTGATTTATGTATGTTGAACCATCCTTATATTCCTGGGATGAAGACTACTTGGTTCTGGTGGATTATCTTTTTTGATTTACTGTTGAATTCAGTTTGCTAGTATTTTATTGAGAATTTTTGCATCTACATTCATAAGGGATATCAGCCTGTAGTTTTCTTTTTTTTTTTTATTTCAGCATATTATGGGGGTACAGATGTTTAGGTTACGTATGTTGCCCTTGCCCCCCTCCCAAGTCCAAATTTCAAATATGTCTATCCTTTGGGTGGTGCGCATTGCACTCTTTGTGTATGCATATACCTGTTCCCTCCTGCCTTCTCCCCCCTCGCCCCTCCTCCCTCCCCCCTGCCCAACATCCAATAGATGTTATTATTTTTTTTTTTTTAAGACAGAGTCTCACTGTGTTGCCCGGGCTAGAGTGCCGTGGCGTCATCTTAACTCACAGCAACCTCAAACGCCTGGACTCAAGTGATCCTTCTGCCTCAGCCTCCTGAGTAGCTGGGACTACAGGTATGTGCCACCATGTCCGGCTAATTTTTCCTACATATTTTTAGCTGTCCAATTAATTCTTTCTATTTTTAGTAGAGACGGGGTCTCGCTCTTGCTCAGGCTGGTTTCAAACTCCTGAGCTCAAACAATACACCCTCCTCGGCCTCCCAGAGAGCTAGGA
>NW_012152285.1:27582-31014 GCF_000956105.1 Propithecus coquereli | reverse complement strand
CCATTCAGTATGATGTTGGCTTGGGTTTGTCATAAATGGCTTGTATCATTTTTAGGTAAGCCCCATCTATGCCTATTTTGTTAAGCGTTCTTATGATAAAACGGTGTTGAATTTTGTCAAATGCGTTTTCTGCATCTATTGAGAGAATCATATGATTTTTCTTTTTCCTTCTGTTTATGTGGTGAATTACTTTTATAGAATTGCGTATGTTGAACCATCCCTGCATCTCTGGAATGAAGCCCACTTGGTCATGATGGATTATTTTCTTTATAAGGACCTGCTTTCAGTTAGCTAGCATTTTGTTGAGAATGTTTGCATCTATATTCATAAGGGATATTGGTCTGTAGTTTTCCCTTTTTGTTGCGTCCTTTCCTGGTTTTGGTATCAGGGTTATGTTGGCTTCATAAAATGTGTTGGGGAGGAATCCATCCTTCTCGATGCTGTGGAATAATTTCTGCAGGATAGGCAGCAGTTCTTCTTTGTAGGTGTGGTAAAATTCGGGTGTGAAACCATCTGGTCCCGGACTTTTCTTTTTTGGAATGCTTTTTATTGCTGTTTCGATTTCAGTCCTTGATATTGGTCTGTTCAGGAATTCTATTTCTTCCTGGTTGAGCCCAGGGAGGCTGTGTGTTTCTAAAAATTTTTCTATTTCCTCCACATTTTCCAGTTTGTGTGCATAAAAGTTTTTGTAATATTCATAAATTATATCTTGAATCTCCATGGCATCAGTTGTAACTTCTCCTTTTTTGTACCTGATCGAGCTTATTAGGGATTTTTCTATCCTGTTTTTCATTAGTTTAGCCAAACGTGTGTCAATTTTGTTTATTTTTTCAAAGAACCAACTTTTTGTTTTATTAATCTTCCATATAGTTTCCCTGTTGTCAATTTTATTTAGTTCTGATTTGATCTTACTAATTTCCCTTCTTCTGCTGGGTTTGGGGTTGGTCTGTTCTTCTTTTTCCAGTTCTTTGAGTCGATTCATTAGGTTGTCTATTTGTGATCTTTTTGACTTTTGGATATAGGCATTTATGGAAATAAACTTTCCTCTCAGGACTGCTTTGGCTGTGTCCCACAGATTTTGATAACTCGTGTCACCTTTGTCATTTACTTCAAAGAATCTTTTGATTTCCATCTTTACTTTCTACTTTATGAAGGAATCGTTCAGCACAAAGTTGTTTAATTTCCATGACTTTGTGTGAGATGAGAGTTTCTATTGGGGTTGATTTCTGTTTTTATTCCACTGTGATCTGAGAAGATGCATGGTATGATTTCTATTTTTTTAAATTTTTTGAGACATGCTTTGTGTCCCAGAATATGGTCAATCTTAGAGAATGTCCCATGAGCTGATGAGAAGAACGTGTATTCAGTGGTTTTGGGGTAGAATGTCCTGTAAATGTCAGTCAGGCCCATTTGTTCTAGAGTTCTGTTTAAGTCCATTATTTCTTTGTTAACTTTCTGCTTGGAGGATCTGTCCTGTGCTGTCAGTGGGGTGTTCAAGTCTCCAACTATAATGGTGTTGCTGTCTATCAATTTGTTTAGATCAAGTAGAGTTTGCTTTATAAATCTGGGTGCACCTAAGTTGGGTGCATACATATTTAGAATTGTTATGTCTTCTTGTTGAACTGTACCCTTCACCATTATATAGTGACACCCTTTGTCTTTCGTTACTTTTGTTGATTTAAAAACCAAGTTGTCTGTGATCAAAACTGCCACACCAACCTTCTTTTGGCTTCCATTTGCTTGAAATATGGTTTTCCACCCCTTTACTTTGAGTCTAAAGCATCCTTCCAGGTTAGATGCATTTCTTGGAGACAGCACATGCTTGGCTTTTTTTTTTTTTATCCATTCGGCCAGTCTATATCCCTTGAGAGGGGAGTTCAAACCATTCACATTTATTGAGACAACCGATAAGTGGGGTGAATTACTGTTCATTCTGTTGGGTTGCCTTTTGTTGCTTTGTTTTTTTTCTTGAGCCATTGTGGAATCTAGCCTTTGATCTTTAACTTTTGAGTGGTTTCACTTTCGAGAGTGTTTAATGTGCTGATCCTTGTGTAATTCTGTTTTGAGTACTTCTTGGAGAGCTGGTCTTGTCTTGATGAATTCCCTCAATCTTGCATATCTGAGAATGTCTTTATTTTTCCTTCATATATGAAACTTAGTTTTTCAGGGTACAAGATTCTAGGCTGGGCATTATTCTATTTGAGAAGAGTGAGAACGGGGCCCCAGTCTCTTCTTGCTTGTAGGGTTTCAGTTGAGAAATCTGGAATTATTCTGACGGACTTTTCTTTGTATGTTACTTGTTTCTTTCACCTTACCGCTCATAGAAGGGCCTCTTTAGTGGGTATTTTGGTCAATCTGATGACTGCGTGACGTGGTGTCTTCCTATTTGCATTGAATCTCCCTGGGGTCTTTTGAGCTTCTTGTACCTGTATATCTAGATTTTTATCAAGGCCTGGAAAATTCTCCTCTATTAATTCTTCAAAAAGCTTATCCAGCCCTTGAGTGTTTTCCTCTTCACCTTCCGGAACCCCTATCACCCTCAGGTTCGGTTTTTTCACATAATCCCACATTTCTTGTACACTTATTTCTTTTCTATCAATTTTCTGCTCGATTTCTGTGACTGACTTATTTAATTGGAAGGAGTTGTCTTCAATCTCTGAGATTCTTTCTTCTGTTTGATCTACCCTGTTCTCGAGGCTTTCCACGGTGTTTTGTAGTTCCCTGTATAAGTCCTTTATTTCCAGGAGATTGGTTTGATTTTTCTTTAATATTTCAGTTTCTTTAGTCAATTTTTCTTCCAAGTCCTGGATTTTTTTTGTGGTTTGTTTGTGTTAGTTATCCATTTTTTCTTGGGTATCATTCAGTTTTCTTGCAATCCATGTTTCAAATTCTTCTTCTGTCATTTTAGTGTTCTGAGTTTGGTTAATGTCCATTGCTGGGGAGCTGTTGTTCCTCTTTGGGGGTGTGCTTTCTGTTTGAGTCTTCATACTTCCAGAGTTCTTTCGCTGGTTCCTTCCCATCTGGATCAGTTGTTCCTTCTTGCCCTTAAATTGTCATTTGGATAATGAAATGCCCTGTTTGGTCTCTGAGCCAGTAGGTGGTGTTTGTGGGTGAGATTTGACTACACCCTTTATGATGAATCAGTAGATGCATTAAAAGGGTGTGCAGGATGACCTCCCTGTCAGTAGGTGGTACTTGCATGGAGGAGCAAGCAGCGGTGCTGTTTTTGGGTCCTGTAGCTAGCTCTTATTCCTCTAGAGAGGCTCTCTTGTGCCTTGGGTGGTGGGAGGGGCCCTGGGATTTCCAGGTGTGTCCTTATTCTCCACCTCAGTGGGAGGAGTGAGTCTGGGTGGGGCTAGGTTGGGCAAGCCTGCTCTCAGACTCCACAACTGTTGCTAGCAGGGTCAAAGGTCTACTCTTTGTTTCTGTGCA
>NW_012152285.1:22261-27307 GCF_000956105.1 Propithecus coquereli | reverse complement strand
CTCAGTGGGGCAGGACCAGGAGTGAGTCTCGGTGGGGCTGGGTTGGGTAAGCCTTCCCTCAGGCTCCACAACTACTGTTAGCAGGAGTCAACGTTCTGCTCTTTGTTTCTGTGCAGAGCTGCTGTGAGGGGCTGAAATGGCTCCACTCATGTGAAAGTCTGGGCTTGGGGGGTGGGGCTGTCCAAGACCCGCACTCTGGAGCAGGTCTCGCTCCCCTCCACTCTCCCCCTCTCCGTGGCCTCTCCCAGGCCTCTGCCAGCAAGCGAGGCCTCAGGCCGATCGATCTCCCCTGGCTGTGATGTGGGCCGGGAGGTTCCCTACCCAGGATCGTAGCCTGAGCTGGGTGCACATCCCTCTTTTAGGAAGAGGGTTGCTGGTCAGGCATGCTGATCTGCCCCTGAAGGCACACACTCCTCAGTAGGCTCTTTCACAGATATCTCCTCCATGCCCCAGGGCAGTGCTATCATGACCTGGGTGTACGGGATCTGGTCTGCAGGCCTGACCCCTGGACCCTGGAGATCAATCCCTGACCCTGCCAGGGGGAGAGGTGCTGGTCTTGAATCACCTACAGGGTGCCCAAGCTGGATCGATTTCACTCCACCTCTGGATTTGCCCCACTCTCCTGGAGTCCCCAGGCAAGTAGCACCTGGGAGGGCTGGCGAGTAGGGAACTCACAGTCTGAGCACCCCTCAGTCTGCTGTAGGGCCCCAAAAGGAAAGGTCCCTTTCCTTGGAGATGCCTCTGTGTGATGGCTAAATTGTCTTTCTGGGCACGCATGGGTAGGGAGGGGAAGGAGAGAATGGAGCACTATGGTGTCTGCCACTAGGCTTGGGTCTGCACCCGGGGAGGTTCCCCAAGGGGTCTGGGAGCCCCGCGCTGAGTCCTCAAGAGGCCACAGCTCACTGGCGGCAACCGTCTCTGGGCTGGTGTTGGCAGGTCTCTCCAGCCACTCAGGAGCCCACCGGCAGTCTGACATACAAGGGAGGGGGAAGTTAACCGCTCCACCTATCCTTTTCGCTGATCTCCAAGCCTCTCGGGACCTTTCTCCTTCCAGTTCTCCTCCGCAGCATCTTCCCGTGGAGTCTCCTGTAGTTTCAGCCACCCTTCCTTCTGACTCTCACCCGATCTATATGTTTCTCTGCTCACTTATTTTTTTTCTCTTTCTTCTAAAATTCGTCTTTTTTGTAGAGACCTTCTGACTGGTGGCTTGTCTCATCTGCCATCTTGGCTCCTCCCCCCTGTAGTTTTCTTTTTTTGTTGTGTCCTTACCTGACTTTGGTGTCAAGATGATACTGGCTTTGTAGAATGGGTTGGGATGGATTCCCTGTTTCTCAATGTTATGGGATAATTTTTGCAGTATGGGTACCAGTTCTTCTTTGTAGGTCTGGTAGGATTTGTCTGTGAATCCGTCTAGTCCAGGGCTTGTTTTTGTTGGAAGACTTTCTGTTACTGCTTCAATCTTACTGCTCATTATTGCTCTGTTCAGGAATTCTATTTCTTCCTGATTGAGTCTAAGGAAGTTGTGTGTTTCCAGTCATTTGTCCATTTTCTCTACATTTTCTAGTTTAGGTGTGTAGAGATTTTCATACTATTGGTGGATGATTTTTTTTATTTCTGTTCCATAACAGTTGTAATATCTCCTTTTTATAATTTCTGATTGAGTTTATTTGGGTCCTTTCTCTTCTATTCCTGGTTAATCTAGCAAGAAGTCTATCAGTCTTATTTACCTTTTCAAAGAACCAACTTTTTGTTTCACGGGCCTTTTATTTTTTTTTTCTTTTACTTTTCATTTCATTTAGTTCTGCTCTGACCTTTGTTATTTGTTTTCTTCTGCTGGCTTTGGGTTTGGTTTGCTTATCCTTTTCTAGTTCCTTGATATGCGATGTTAGGTTGTAAAATTTGTGATCTTTCTGACTTTTGGATGGGGGCATTTCAGGCTATGGATTTTCCCCTTAGGAATGCTTTTGCTGAATCCCACAGATTTTGATCCCTTGTGTCACTTTTGTCATTCAATTTAAGGAATCTTTTGATTTCCATCTTAATTTCGTTATTGACCCAATAATCATTCAGTAGCAGGTTGTTTAATTTCCATGACTTCGTGTGGAATTGATGTACTCTTGGAATTGATTTCTAATTTTAATCTGTTATGGTCTAAGAATATACATGGTGTGATTTTGATTTATTAAAATTTGTTGAGGCATGTTTTGTGGCCTAAGATATGATCAGTCTTGGAGAATGTCCCATGTGCTGATGAGAAAGAATGCAAATTCTGTAGTTTTGGGACAGAATGTTTTGTAAATATCCGTTAGGTTTATTTGTTCTAGGGTCCCATTTAAGTACATTGTTTCTTTATTTATTTTCTGCTTTTATGATCTGTCCAGTTCTGATAGTAGGGTGTTGAAGTCCCCAGCAATTAAGATGCTATTATTTATTTCCTTGCTTCCCTCTAATATAATTTATTTTATTTATCTGGGAGCTCCTGTGTTAGGTGCATATATATTTAGGATTATTATGTCTTCTTGTTGAACTGCTTCCTTTACCATTATATAATGATCATCTTTGTCTTTTTTATCATTGTTGATTGAAAGTCAATTTTGTCTGATATGAGAATGGCTATACCTGCTCTCTTTTGGTTTCCATTTTCATGGAATATTTTTTTCCATCATTTCACTTTTACATTCTTGTAGTTTGCATATTTGTGGTTTAAATGTGTCTCCTGGAGGCAGCAGCCACTTGGGTTGTGTTTTTTCATCCATTCAGTGATTGTGCTCATTTGCATATAATGCTGTTCTGAGTATTTCCTTCAGGGCAGGTCTGGTTGTAACAAATTCCCTCAATGTTTGCTTGTCTGAAGTAGTTTTTATTTCTCCTTCATAAATGAAACTTAGTTTGCAGGATACAATATTCTAGGCTGGCAGGTGTTCTGTTTAAGAAGTCTGAAGCTGAAACCCAATCCCTTCTGGTTTGTAAGGTTTCCACTGAAAAGTCTGCTGTTAGTATGACGGTTTTTCCCTTGTAGGTCAGTTGTTGCTTACATCTAACTGGTTGTAGAATTTTCTCTTTCATTTTGACTTTAGCCAGGTTGATTACTATGAGTCTTGGAGATGTCCTGTTTGCTATGAATCTTCTCAGTGTTCAATGATCATGTGAATGTCTGGATCTCTGGTGATACCAGGGAAATTTTCCTCAATAATTTCCTTGAATGTATTTTCCCTGGTTTTAGCACTTTCTTCTTCTCCCTCAGGGATACCTATAATGCATATTTTAGCTTGTTTTACATAGTCCCATATCTCCTTAAGTGATTGCTCTACCTTTTTGTTCTCTACTCTGCTTCTTTAAATATTTCGGTTAGCTCGAGAGCCATGTCTTCAAGCTCTGAGATTCTTTACTCTCCTTGGTTTAATCTGTTGCTGAACTTTTCTGCTGTGTTTTGAAATTCCCTAAATGATCCTTTCGTTTCTTTAAGTTCTAGCATATCTTTCCTCATTTTGTCTATCTCATTAGTGACTTTTTCATTAATTTTCTGAAATATTTTGGGGGCTTCTTTTTGTTGGTTTTCAACTTTCTTTTCAATTCCATTCACCTTATTTTCCATCCATAGTCTGAATTCCATTTCTGTCATTTCAACAATTTCCTTATAGTTGGAGTTCACTGCTGTTGTTCTGTCCTGTTCCTTTGGAGGTATCGATCTGTTTTGATTTTTCATGTTGCCAGGGTTCTTTCGCTGGTTTCTTCTCATCTGAAACATGTTTTTTCAACTCAGGGCTAATATGTTTGCAGAGAACTTCTTCCTTGGTGGAAACTCTCTTGCTTGATTAGAGTAAGGGAAGGTCCCTAGATTGCACTTCCCCACACTCTGAAATTGTGATGTGGCAAAAAACGGGTATGTGCACTAGAAGCCTGTAATGCAGCTGTTCTGATTTGTTCTGTTCAGCTGTGATTGCCTCTGCTCAAGCCTGTGCTGAATGCTGTTTGTGTTGGGTGTTGAGTTATTCACCAAATAGTTATAGGATAATTGATTTGGGAGCTGGGCAAGACCCTTTTTACTGAGGCTGGTGTGGAGATTGCTCTACCCAAGGTCTCCCCACAGAGGTGACAGCAGCAGCTGGGTGAGGGTATCTAGGCAGCTGTCATGCATTCCCAGGCTGTGGGATTTTTCTCAAAGAAGTTTGTAATGCACTGGTGGCTCGAGACTGGGGGATCCCTGGCAGGGCATTGGACTTTGGAATTGTTCCTCTAGCCTTGCAGAGGTGATTGAGGGGTGGTGTCTTGGGGTTTAGGTGCAGTGCTGGAGGCTTGACAATGGTGTTTTGGGCCTGGTAGGAGCTTTGGGGGCACAGAGGCAAAACCTTGGGTTCCAGTGTGACAGCCTCAGAGCCAGGACTGGGGAGGAACCCAAAGCAGGGCTTCTGAGCAGGGACTTTGAATCAGTAGCAGGATACAGTGGGGCTGATCCAACCTGGAGGGCAGAGTCAGGGCCAACCAGACAGGAGACAGTGGACCTGGAGGGCAGAGTCAGGCCAAGCAAGTGGCTTGCTCCTCTGAAACCTTGGGGACTGCACAGATGCCAAATCAGGTGGGCAGAGGTCAGTTCCAGAGACCCAGGGACAACATAGTTCTCTGTCCCAAGACCTACCAAAGCTGTCACCCAAAGCCTCTCAGGTCAGAGCCCGATGCACCACAGTCAATTCCTGTACTCAGGTCCTGTTGCTCTGTGGAGAAAGTGCTTGGCTCCCAGTCACAAGGTACAGTTAAGGTAAGCCATCAATTAGTCCACTCCCTCCACAGCCTTGTGTGGACCTGGCACCATGCACCCAAGACCTCAGGATGGCTTTAGCTGCTGCCTGATCCCCACCGCATCTGTTGTCTGGTGCAATGACTCTGCACAGACTCCAGGCAGCTCCCTGGATTGGACCAGGTAGAGGTCTGTGGTGGTGGAGGGAGCTATGTCACAACTTGCACAGCACCAGCAGGGTCAGTGTAGTGTCCCAGTGCTCCATCCTCCTATTCTTGCCTGCACGTTTTTTGATCTTGTTGTATGTGTGT
>NW_012152285.1:7056-22211 GCF_000956105.1 Propithecus coquereli | reverse complement strand
TCTGTCACCTCTTTTTTTTTTTTCCAACTAAATGTCCCTCATTGCTTCACTGTGATTTCAGAATGTTGTTTCAGAGAAGAGCAATTAATATGTAGGCAGCTGCCTGCATTTTTCACTTCTTTCCTTCAAAGCAGTGTGTTGGCAGGCTGCTTCCAGTCTGCCAATTTTTCAACCATCTTGAAAAATATTTCTAAAGATAACAAGATAAATAAACTTTTCATTTAGGTTAAATAAAAGCAATTCTTCTCCGTGGTAAATATGCAGAATATTGGTGGCCTAAAAACATTATATCCATAGGTCTTTTTTATCTATTCTGCCAACAAAATGCTCTGATGATATCAGTGTAAATTATGTCTGTATAAAAATGACAGAGAAGAATCAAAGAGTGTAGCATATGTATGTATCCTCGAGCAGAATTTTTTACTACCTTTTATAGAGATATAAGTTAAACTTTAATACGTACAATGTGTTTTGGATGGTATTGCTTTTGTTTATTTATTATAATATGAATGTGCATAACAGGCAATATATCTACACCCCAAAGGAGCTCAAAGATTATTTTCAAAATTCTCATTTTTTTATTCTATAGCCTAACTCAATACAGCTCAAAGAAGTACATTCCCTTAGATATCATAATGGTTAGGTTACAAATGATTTGATAACTTGGTCACGTAGCTGTAGTAACATGGATAGGTTCGGTTTCAGCACATATCCGGGATGTATAGCTCTATCAAACTAAGAAATGGTAGTAATAGAAGAGCAAGAGTAATGGGGCAGTTTAGCAAAGCACTTAATGATAATTTTGCTGGATATTGCAGTAAAGGGAACAAGAAGTTCACATATCAAGCCTGCAGTGATCTTTCTTGTAAACATTTACAATGAGGCGATTAAAGGATCATTTGCACTTTATTCCTGCCATTTCACCATTTGAGGCTTTGTACGCTAACTTTTAGCAGCAAATAGTTATGGTTCAGAAGCCAACTACATTTTATTTGTTGTAATGCATTTTTAAGGGAAGAGCAGAAAGTAATTTACCTATTGTAAATGTAGCAGTTTGAGATTATTTGTTAGCTGAACAATCAGATTACAACTAATAATCTGAAGTATGCACAACAAATCAAACTTTTCACTTTTAATGTAAGGATCTTTATATATTAGGAAATATACTTGTAGCTTTATTTAATGTTCAAAGAAACAACTGCAATTTCTGAGTTGTAATCATTTTTTAAATCAAGAGAAAATTTAAATATATAACACAAAATTATATATTTAAAAGTGGATTTATTGTAATTTTTAAGTCATTCTCTATTTAGATGAGTTATGGGATATAAATCACAATAGGTAGCTAAATATACTGAATTCTAAACCTTAAGCTGGTCTTCATATGTAGTGAATACTTTCTTGTTTAGTGAAATAGCAAAATTCAGAGTCCAATCCCTAAGGTATATGTCTACATATATACACTTGAAGATTAGCAAGCAGGCCCCTTACTCAAGGCAAAAGCCTAGTGAGGCTTCTTAAAGATAATGCCCAGTGGAATCAGAAGTGGTGATAGGGAAGGAGACCCATAAGATTCCCATAGTTGAGGAGGGGTCCAAATTAATCAGGTAGGGATTTGAATTCTTCTATGGAAAATTAATAATGAATATTTATGGCAAAAGTCTGAGATTTGGGGCATCATAATACATACCATTTTTTCAGAGTAAAAAAGATGATATAGCTGCTCCAGGTTCCAGATCCAAGGTAGATATTCTACTGTAACAAATAGAGGCCAATATTTTTTTAGACACCGACAAATGTATTTAATTAAGAACAGAGGAAAAAAATTGCAGAGCGGAACATCATTAATAGTAGAAAATTAAATGAAGTCTCCTTCAGCTGGAGCTACTTTCTCTGAAAAGATTTGATAAACACAACTTCTAGGAGTTGGCATTTGAATCAGAATCATATTTTGCTTTATTCATGTTAATATGTGTCTCCAGCTGCCAAGCTGGAGACTCATATTAACTCTGTACAGAAAGAGTTCTTTCTGAAGCACACAAAGTAATTAAGTAACTGGGCTATGTTGTTAAAATACGATATTTTTGTAATTTTTTTTTCAAGTTCCTGAATTCTGTACTAGTGTATTTTAACTTCCTCTGATCATTTTTTCTTTTTCTCTCTAAATTCTTTCCTGGAGTTTGTTTCTGCAGAATATGGCCTTCTGAAGGTGGTGATGGCCTAGTCTCTTACTTGGGTTGAAACTCCTTTCAGATATAATGTAATAAGTAGGTTACATGAAGAATGGGGAAAAATATACCATATAAACACTAATCAGAAAGCTAGAATGGTTCTATTAATATCTGACAGATTAGATATCAGAACAAAGAAAATTACTAGGTTTAAAGAGGCATATTACACAGTAACAAAGGAGTTGGCTCACCAGGAAGATACAGCAATCCAAAATGAGTAAGTACTTGTAAATAAAGCTACAAAATGCATTTAAAAACTGACAGAAAATAAAGCAGCAATATAATAATCCAAATTTTAGTTGGAATGTTCAACACCATGCTCTTAGAGATAGAACTAATGGGCAGAAAATCGGCAAGAATATAGAACTAAGCCACCATCACCCAACTGGATCTATGTGACGTTTATAGTACACCATGCCCACCAGCAGCAGTAATATCTCTCCAAGTGCACCTTAAATATGAACCAAGGGAGACCATGTTCTAGGTCAAAAAACAATCCATAACAAATTTAAAATAATTGAAATCATAGAGAGTATGTTCTCTGACCATAACGGAAATAAACTAGAAATAAACAACAATATCTCCAAATGCTTGAAAATTAAACAACATACTTCTATATAATACATTAATCAAATACAAAGTCTCAAGGGAAATGAATAATATTTTTAACTATATAAAAAATGAAAATATGATATGTCAAATTTTGTGGGATATAGCTAAAGCAGATTAGAGGGATATGTGTTGTATTCAAATGCTTATATTAGAAAAAAATCCAATAAAAAATTTGAGCTTCTACCTTTAGAAACTAGAAAAAGAAGAGCAAAAATAAACCTGAAGAAAGCTGAAGGAAGGAAATAATGAAAAGAGCAAAAATGTATAAAATTGAAATAGAAAAATAATTGAGAAAATCAATGAAATGAAAAGATGATTTTTTTAAAAGACCCGTAAAATAGATAAACCTCTAGAAACATTGACAGAGATAAAAAGAAAAAAGATACAAATTACCAACATCAGGAATGAAACCAAGGCTATCACTACATATCCTCTGGCCACTGAGTGTAAAGAGGAAATACTATGAAAAGCTGTATGCAAGTAAATGCAACTACTTACATGAAATGGATTAATTCCTTGAAAACTACACACAACCCAAATTCAAGCATATGAAATAGATAATCTGAATAGTTTTATAATTATTCAAATTATGTAAATATAATTATTTATAAGTTATTTATATTAATCTGTACTTAGAGAATGAGATATTAGGCTAACAGATCATCAGTACCAAAATTAGATATAAGAGGAAATTCAAGGTAAATATTGCTATTCGATCAAGGCGTTTGAATCAATCCTTTTATTGCTATACAAAATTAGTAGAAAAATAATAAACTATAGCAATATATAGGTTTTTATATTTGTATGTGTCATAATTTTACTCTTTAAAAATTATTCTTGAAGAGTAGTTTTAATCATAAATATATGTAGGATCAAAGCAAGTTAACATAGGGTTTGTGAAATAAAATACAGGATGTCCAGTTCGATGTGAACTTAAGATAAAACAATGAATATTTTTTGAGAATAAATATGTCCCATGAGACATTTGTGACATGTACTAAGTAAATACACACACATGTCAAAAATTCAAAATTAAAGAGAATCTGTTAAAGAACAAAGCTTTTCATAAAATATTCCACCTATCAATTTCAAGAGGTCCAAAACTCATGAATGATCTATCTGGGAAATGTTCTATTTTTAATAGACAAAATACAGGCTAGAATAAAAAACATTTCCAAAATACTTATTAACTAATCTCTTTAACATTGATAAGATTACCACTGATCATAAATCAGATGATTAAGAATACAAGTAGATCTACCATTTGATTCAGCAATCCCATTACTGGGCATCTACCCAAAAGAACAAAAGACATTCTATAAAAAAGACACCTGCACCCAAATGTTTATAGCAGCACAATTCACAATTACAAAGATGTGGAAACAGCCTAAGTTCCCATCAATACATGAGTGGATTAATAAAATGTGGTATATGTATACCGTGGAGTACTATTCAACTATAAGAAACAATGGTGATGTAGCACCTCTTGTATTTTCCTGGATAGAGCTGGAACGCATTCTACTAAGTGAAGTATCCCAAGAATGGAAAAATAAGCACCACATGTACTCACAAGCAAATTGGTTTCACTGATCAACACCTAAGTGCACATATAGGAATAACATTTATTGGATGTCAGGAAGATGGGAGAGGGAAGGAGGGGATGGGTATATACAAACATAATGAGTGCGATGCGCACCATCTGGGGGATGGACACGCTTGAAGCTCTGACTTGGGCAGGGGACAAGGGCAATGTAACCTAATCATTTGTACCCCATAATATGCAGAAATAAAAAAAAAAAAGAAACCGACTAAACCACAAAAAGCATAAACCCAAAGACATCCACGCCTTGAATAGGTACTGAATTTTGTCAAATGCCTTCTCTGCACTGATTGATATGATCACGTGATTTTTCCTCTTTGGCCTTTTAATACGGTAGATTACATTGATTGGTTTTCAAATATGGGACTAGCCTCTCATCCCTGGAATAAAACACACTTTGGTAGTGGTGTTTAATTCTTTAAAAAAAAATGTATTTAAATTCTGAGAGAAATCACTACTAAAAAATAAAAATCAAGAAGTATCCCAAAATAGTTATTCCTTGGCTATAAATCACTGTACAATATTCAGAAACAAGTGATAATATCTGACATATATTTTCAATGTCCTATTACAGAGATATAGCCAAGGCAGGTTTTCTCATATTTTAAATGACTCATAATAAATCAGCTCTTACAGTTTCTAGTTCTTTGTGGCCACTCCCTATTTCCTAATATCTGTACTATTAAAATGAAAGATCCTGTGACTCTTCTAACTGGTTCCTAGGGAATAACAATTAATAAATCATTAATTCTATTTCGAGTTAGATGGTTCACTCTTTGAATAACTGAATTCGTGAGTCACTGACTTATTCTATTCACCTGGGATTTGATTCATTTTCTGTTTCTTAAATAGAGGCTAAAGTTCCAATGGGATTAAGATTTTAGAGTATTCAAAAAGCCATAGAATAAACATGGAGCACCTTTTTAAAACATAGAATGAATAAAAGACAGTCTGTTGTACAAGTTCCTGGTGTGCCAATTTATAGAGATATTGAAGTATTAAATGAAATATAACATGATAAGAAATGTTATTCAGAAGAAGCATTATTCCAGTGTTATAACAATACCAAGATGCATGCTTGTACAACAAGAGATGATAGTTAAATTGTCTACTAGGATGATGAGTCTCCATTTTGTGATCATGTACAAAGTTGCATTTTGCCTAGTGGAGAGTTAAAGTTTTGGGTATAAATATAAATGCTTTGGATACAAGAAAGTTAGCCTCACTCTGAATGCTATAACTAAATTACCTCCTTTTCTGCTTTTTCCCTGAGCAGAGCTAATTATGTGCTGAATGTGATTACTACATTTTTGTGTTAAGGATTGCAAAATTATTAACAAATCCATGGTAACACATTTTTAGATTATTAGATCTTTCATCTGTCTCGACTAGTCTGAAGTCTCAGTAGATATACACAATAAAATGTAAAATAGACATGATTTTTTAAAAGTTGAAGTGTTGAAATGGATTTATATTATATATCTCCCACAGCTATTTTAGGCTCTGTCCTCAGGATTCAGGATACTAATTGATTGTCCTTTGTCCTTATAGGCACTGTATAAAGGAGTTTGCAAAAATAAGTTTCCTTCTAGCTAAATGACTTACTTACTCATTTTGCTAATTTGTAGAATCACAACATGCCAAACTTCTGGGATAAAACTTGAAATTAGAAAAAGTAAGTTTAAGGAGAGGAAAATGTACAATTTTATCATGGCAGTAAACGTAGACTTCATTGCCCACATGTAGCTACAAAGATAACACAGACATATATCCAAATGTATGTAGATTATTAAGGATCTATTAGTAATTCCTAAATTTAAAGTGTTTACTCTCCTATAAACACTCTCTCACAAGAGCATATTTCCCTCAATCAGAGGAGGAATTCTGGGTAATATAAAAACCAATTCTTTTTTGAGAGTTTAGGAAAATTGCTCTGAACATAGATCTATTTCTCCTGGCAATGCCTTACAATCTGAACTTTGGTATAAGACAGCTGCCAAATGTAGGGGTTTGTCTGGTGAGTTCTAACTGGGTTTTGCTGGTAAATCATGATTATCATTATTTCCCTTTTGCTAGGGAAGCTGACACATTTTTCAATTTGAATTATATTGACCTTGTAAATACAGTACAGGATTCTTTCTATTACAACTTTGACAGTCAATTAAGTGAGGAAATGGCTTTTCAATCCTCATCTGGGATTGTTCCAATAGAGTCAAGGTGTAGAGCTAAGGTATTTAGTTCTATAGTTAAGGTTTAGAGGTGCTAGTTTGAAGAGAGTCCTCACCTTTCTAAACAGTCAATCGTTTGCTCATTATATGACACATATTGAGGAGGTCCATTAATGCTCTGAAATCATAAGCAAAATACCATGTAAATGACCATTTTAATGAAAATTTTAAGAAATTTTTATTAATTGTCAATAGAGTTTATAACATTTTTTACAAATAGTGTTCTCAAGAACGCTTTCAAAAAACAAATACATTGAGATTTGGGTTTTGGGGTGGGGAATCTGTAGCCTAAAGTCCACATGTGGACCCCCCAGATTCCCAAGTGCAGGCCCTTGACCAAATCCAAACTTCACAGAACAAATCCCTTTATTACATTTATTAAAAGGATTTGTTCTGTAAAGTTTGGATTCAAGTGAAAAGGCCACACTCAAGGATCTGGAGTGCACTCTGGGAGCATCTCTATACCAGCAATAGCTCAACACAATGATTAAATATTTCAGTGGCAGCCCATTCTGTTAAAGTCACATACACATAATGCTAGAAACCTATCCATGTTTTTTAATGTTTATTAAATGGGTTAGTTGGTTAAATAACTAGATATTGTTTCTGGTTAGTGTAATAGAGATTCTGATTGCTTTATGAGCCCTACAGTAGTCTTTTTATTTATTCATTTACTGATTAATTTTTTAAAGAAAATATTTGTTAAACAAGACATGTTGCTAGGCCCCAACTATACAATGTTGAACAGATAGACAGACTTTCTTCTTTTGCTCAGCATATTGTGAAAGAGAAGTGATGATTAAATAAGCAATGACTATCAAGTATGATAAATGCCACAAGGGATTATGTTATTAGGATATTTTGCTAGGTCAGCTAATGGTGTCTAGGCCAAACAGAAAGAGAATATTCCAGGTGGAATAAACAGTGGTGTTTTCATAACATTTTTTATTTGACAAATGCCTGTTTATCCAGTTTTTATTTTGCACTTAGTAAAATAGAAAAGGTATATTTTTGTAATAATATTAAGAAGAATAGTATCATGCTTGAGTATTATCTTTAAGCCATTTCTAGACAAGATCTAGGAGCAAGGGATTAGGAGAAGGGTGCTTAATAACTAGAAGAGAATAATGCATTAATATATACCAATATCTATATTAAGAAAGAGAGAGAGAAAGAACCAGAGAGAGGAGCCTTAAAGTATTTATTAATTTATAAACCAATGAACTTGATTTTAACTTAAGGGCAACAAAATGTAAGGCTGGGAAACATCAACTATGGAAAATGCATACGATAGAGAACAACAACATAAAAGAAACAAGTCTCTTAGCTATAAGTGTGCATCAGGGTGTATCATGGGGGTTCTCTTTCCTACAAATTTTGAGCTGGGAACTTTGAAAAGTAACAGATCTGGAAGAGAAGAAAAGACCTATTTTATAAAAGACCATTCAACTGACTTTGAGTAGTTGTTAGGGTTTTTTTGAGTGTATTTTTGGTTTTCTTTTTTTGCTTGTTAATTTTAAACAAAGATCTTATTAGAATTAATTAAAAGACATACCAAATTAACACCTGAAATATAAAGATTTTATGTATTTAGTTTACAATATAAAGCAACCCGTAGAGCACTGAGATAAATTCTGTATTTTGATGTCAAATGAAAAGGGGGATATCACATTTTATTTAAAGTCTTCACATATTTTATTCATATGGTTTGTCTAATTCTGTTTTTCTTTTTGATGAGGGAATAACAAACTAAATATTAAATATTTCTGTTCACATCTGAATATTTTAAACCAAATTTATCACCTGATTTATTTCACCTATGCAGTTTTGCCTAAAGAAAACCAAGAGTAAATTTGCCTCTACTTTGCAATTTATGGATTTATTAGAAGAAATAATTAAAATCAAAACATCTTAGATAATTTTATTATGGGTAACAAGACAACCTAAAATCTCCTAAGGTATTTATTGCCTTTGTCAACTCCTTCTTGAACCAATTTTCAAAACATAGGGATCTCAAAGTTATTCACTTTCAAAAAGTTTTCCCTCTTAGCTCAAAATTTCCCCCCCCCTTTTTTTTTATTTCAGCATATTACGGGGGTACAGATGTTTAGGTTACATATGTTGCCCTTGCCCCCCCTCCCCCAAGTCCGAGTTTCAAATATGTCCATCCTTCGGGTGGTGCGCATTGCACTCTTTGTGTATGCATATACCCGTCCCCTCCTCCCTCCTCCCTCTTCCCCCTCCCCCTCGCCCCTGACCAACATCCAATAGGTGTTATTCTTATATGTACACTTATGTGTTGATCAGTTAATACCAATTTGATGGTGAATATCATCAGGGAAATGCAAATTAAAACCACAATGAGATATCACTTATGTCCAGTGAGACTGGCCTTTTTCAAAAAGTCCCAAAACAATAAATGTTGGCGTGGATACGGAGAGATAGGAACACTCATACACTGTTGGTGGGATTGCAAACTAGTGCAACCTCTGTGGAAAGCAATATGGAGATATCCTAAAGAGATACAAGTAGAAGTACCGTTTGATCCAGCAATTCCATTACTGAGCATCTACCCAAAAGAGCTCAAAATTTTTTAAACATGTGCCTTATTCTCCACATCATAAGGAATACATTTCCAGTGTTTTCTTTAAGAATTTAAAGAGTGCAGAATTATGTATGTTGGCCTTTGTCCATATTTTTACTTGGAATATAAATGTACAATCTGAATCACTTTCATTAGGAATGGTAGAAGATGGATAAGCAGAAGGTAGCTACTTTCATTGAATTTGAAAACAATGAATCAAAGAATCCCAAAACTGGAAGAACCTTCAGCTCTCCTATGGGCAGGCTTCCTAACATTCATGCACATATGAATGTCCTGAATAGCTAAAGCAGGTGACTATCTATTGCATGTATAACGTAGAGCCATGACACAAAGTACATGTTCTCATAATTCTTGAGACTCTGGAATTTTCCATATTTGACAGAATCCTGTCTCTGAAGAGAGCAATTTTGTTTGTACTGCAACCTTTAGGCAGCATCCCTGCATAATATAAAATATATTGTGATAGCAGAACTGTATCTTCTAACTCTTTGAATCTTTATTACCTGGCTTGTAATGAGTATACAATATTTTTTGCTTATGATGACAAGATATACCTGTTTATTTTAATAATAGCTGATGATGTCACATGTGTGGGAAGTGTGAGGGAATTAGCCCCATTTTTTAATGTGACTCATAGGTTACATTAAATAATTAGCTTAGGTGACAAATTCTTTTGGAAATTAAAAGAAATAACCATACCTACTCAGGGCATTTCTTTCTTCATGAATTTGAGTTTTGTTTTGTATTCATTCCAATGAATATGTTTGAAAGATAAGAAATCAAACGGAGAAAGCCAAGAGTGTTGTTGGGAGACATGAGTCTAGACTGTCTGACTTTGGCCACTTATATCAATTTCAAATGGAGTATTTTGTGCCTTTTTGTCTCTTATTGCTGATCTCTGAGTTGCATTGTAAAGGGAAGAATCAGAATGAGGAGTCAGGTAAATAATGGAACATGGAAAAGGTCAAAGTTATACAGTTCAGTGTTATCTTTCAGGGGACATATGAGGCCATAAAATTCTAAAACCTAATTCCTGTGACAAAGCTTGTAAAAAGAAGAGAAAATAGAGCATAATGAATCCGGTCCTCTGCCACTGACTGGAGCAGGAGGGAATCTGGTACAATTTAATCTGTTTTAGTTACAAGGTTAAGAATGTAATTTTGGTCAGGAAAATGGCAGATTAGGGGTGACATCCTGGCTCTCTGCTCCCAGAGTGGGAGGTGAAGAACACGGACACCCACACACGAGTGAGGCACTCCCCTACAGGATCAGCTTTGTGAATCTACAGAGAAGCAGCGAGGGACAAGCAGTCCTGCGGATAAAATAAGGTGAACTGGAAAAGTGCTCGCAAATTACCGGAGAGTGTGGGACAAAGGGGAAGAGCAGTGCAGGACGGCCGAGCCCACGGCGGGCTGGCCTGGGCAGTGAGATCTGACTCACAGGAAGACGACTCTTCCTTTACCAAACCCCACTCCCACGCAGGCGGGGAAGTGCCAGAAGTCAGTGCAAAGTGGTATCACAGACTGACAAGCAGTGGGGAGCCGAGACAGGAGCGGGGTCCATTTCGAACGCACCAGAGCATGGCGCTCCAGTCAGCATCGGAGGGGAGGGACTGGCCCGAGTGGGCGCTCCCCAGATCGGATGCTGCCCAAGCCCACAGGGGAGAGTTTGGAGGCAACTTCTTGCCACAGGAGACCGCCAGGACTAGATCGGGGGAGGGGAACTCCATAAAAGAGGCTCTGCCCGTGGAAATCGCTGAACATTCAGCGGGCGCTGGGAGGGACACAGCACAGAGTCCTCCCTCGGATTGGTCCAGAGTCGCCATGTGTAGGGGGGCAGCGAGCTCAGCGGGAGGCCCTGGGAACCAGCTCTGGGAGTCAGCAACGGCAGACCCCGGCTCCGGATGCCCTCCCGGTGCAGTCGGCTTCAGCGCTGACTAGCAGTGGGTGGGCAGCCGCAATTCGGGGAACCCAAAACCTGCGACCATGGGGATTTGTTGCCCGGGCCTCGGCCTGAGTCGTAGCCGCTGCCTCTGTGGCAGAGCTGGTGGCGCCCTGCGAGGAGGAGAGAGGAGGAGAGTAGCGCGCAGCCACTTTTTATCCCGAATCTGCGGACAGTCTGTCCCAGCCGCAGACTCAAGCCCTGCCTCTGAAAGGGCAGAAAGGGAGAAAGAGCGATATTTCTGCCAAGTTTCCAGGATGTCTCTGGCGGCCCTGTTCCATTCAGTCGCTGGCGCTGTCTGTAAAGGTGACGGGGAACTGAGGGTGAACTGAGGGAGACTGCTTATAGAACTGTGATCTGGGACACATAAGTCCGCCTCTGCCAAGCGACTCGACCTCTGCTCCAACACACCACGCTAAAGGGCCGGCCTGCGCCACTAGGCGGAGTAAAGGGGTGGTTTTTTTTTCTTTTAAATTTTTTGTATACCTGTGATACGAGATGACATAACTAGCTCCTCTGCCAGGCGACACGACCCCTACCCACGCATCGTGCCAAAGGACCTGCCTCTGCCTCCAGGCAGAGTAAAGGGGTCGTTTTTTGTGGTTTTTCTTTTCTTTCTTTTTTTTCTCTTCTTTTCCTTTTTTCCTTTTTTTCTCTTTCTTTTTCTTCTTTCTTCTTTTTCTTTTCTTTTTTCTTTTTTTCTTTTTCTTTTCTTTTTCTTTTCTTTTTTCTTTTTTTCTTCTTTTCTCTATATACATATTTCTCTTAATTCTTACTCTTTATTTTTTTGGATATATAAATATTTACATATGTATATACATTTTTCTTCTTTCCTTCTCTTTCCCTTCTTTCTCCTTTTTACTCTCTTTCTGTGAGTGTGTATGTGTGTGGGTGTATATCTGAAACCCATGACCGCAGGAGCCCGATTGTTGAATCTCCACAGCGGGGCTATTTTGCACCAAAGAGACAGCACTCACCCCTAAGAGTGTCTAGTGACCAAAGAGGCTGCTCTTCAAGCTGAGTCACGCTGTCACCGCTCTGTTGTGACTTGGTAGATAGAGCTTCCGGCCAAACGGACAGACTCCACTACAGGAAGGGCCGAGTAGAGAGTGAAGGAGGCTGTTTTCCCAGGGGGTCCTGTAGCCTCATTTTCGCAGTGACTTGGTAAACAGCGCGTCCTCCCAAAGAATTAGTTCCCCACCCTTGGCAGTGCAGAGGAACAAGGGAAGCTGTTCTCTGGACTGTGACCCTGTAGGGGTGGTGGATGACCCTTGACTATGATCTGACCACCAATATTGCATACCAAAGGGACTGACCCCACATCCGCTGTGGTGGAATAGCAGGACAGGCTGCCTTCTGGTATCGGTCCCTAAGGGGACTTAGGCAGGGCTTCTCTAGCATCCCTGAAGTGTGTACTTCTTACCAGTTAGTCAACCCTGCCCTTGAAGGGGTGGAATAATAAAGGTCACCACTTCCTGAGCTCAGAAGCCAGGTAGCCCCAGGAAGTGCCCTTACCCAATCTGGGGGGTTATCTGCCCCTCTGGCAGGTGAAAACCCGCCCTCAGAGGAGGAAAGAAATGAGAGAAGACGTTTTTCAGGCTGGGCCTTGTGACAGTCTCAGCAAACGCCCCTCCCACAGCCCTCCAGGAGAGAGCCCGCCCCTGAAGGTGGGACAAAGGAGAAAAAATACATTCTCCATAGGACTAGCCTGAATCTGTATGACCTTGGATCTAAACAAAAGGAGACAGTGTGTTGGCGCGATACAGCTGATCGGTTTTGAACACCTGACAAGAACATAACACAAAAGCTTGCATTTGGTGCCCAGGTTGTAGTCATTTTAGGGGCTAGTGGTTTGGGAAGGAAAATCTCGACCAGAGTCCTCAGCAATTGCACCAACTGGCACACCCATTAGGAATTCCTCCACAGGAGTTCCTAATAAGCCCTGAATAACATACTAGCAGCTCTCTCCTAGCTACAGATCAAGCAATTTCTGAAGTATACTGTCTCGGGCACGCTGATTCCTGCTGCTCTTCTCACCACACCTTAAGTGGTAACAAGGCTCAAGTTGCTCTTGGGAGTGGCAAAAGATTTCCCAAAGACTCAGGCTTTTGTATGTCCCATTTGGGATTTTAGAGCTCAATTCAAAGGTTCTGGAATGCCTTGACAACTGACTCCTCCACACAAAATTAAAGCAACAAAAAGGAGAGCAACCTCATAACTAAACCCAGCGCCTTCCACCTCAACCAAGTAGTCAATAGCGGAGTCACACACTCAAAAGTGACCCCACTCCTGGAAAGCTAAGCAAGGAAAAGAAACGCACTAATCTCTGTAAGCAGAAAGAGCAGACAACAGGCCAGTGATAACCCAAAAGGCCAAAACCCCACTAAGACAGCACAAGACCAGGGAACATCTCTTCAGCTCTGCCAAGGACCTTCCCTTTGGAGCTCCAAAATTAAGTTCATAAACCAGTCATAGCACATCCAGTCCTTGACAAAGTAGCCTGATGAGAAAGAATCAATGAAAGAACACAGGAAACATGAAAGATCAGGGAGAAAAGCCACCTCCAAAAGAAAATATTTGATCTCCATCAACAGATACCAATGTACATGATACGATTAAGCTGACAGAGGAAGAATTCCGATTATGGATTGTAAGGAAACTGAACGGAATAGAAGAGAAAATAGAATCCCAACATAAAGAAACCACGAGAACAATCCAGGAAATGAATGAAAAATTTTCCAAAGAAATTGAAATACTAAGGAAAAACCAAACAGAAATTTTGTCAATGAAGGAGGAATTCAGGGAACTTCAAAATACAATGGAAAGCCTCAAGAACAGAATGGATCATGCAGAGGAAAGAATCTCAGAGCTTGAAGACAATGTCTTTGTGCTGAACAAATCAGATGAAGAAAAAGAATTCAGAAACAAGAGACAAGACCAAAGCCTTCAAGATGTGTGGGATTATGTAAAGAAACAGAACCTTAGGATGATTGGTCTTCCAGAGAGAGAAGAAGAAGATACTCAAGGGCTGGAAAATTTATTTCATGGAATACCGGAGGAAAATATGCCAGGTCTGGCAAGAAATCTGGACATCCGGATACAAGAAGCACACAGAACTCCTGGGAGACTCAATGTGAAAAGGCAATCACCACGTCACGTAGTTATTAGACTGACCAAAGTAAATACGAAAGAAGCAATTCTTCGAGCAGCGAGACGAAAGCAACAAATACTCTATAAAGGAAAGCCGATCAGACTAACTGCTGATTTCTCATCTGAAACCCTACAAGCCAAAAGGGACTGGGTCCCTGTCCTTAATCTTCTAAAACAGGATAATGCCCAACCCAGAATTCTTTATCCAACAAAATTAAGCTTGATCTATGAGGGAGTAATAAAATCCTTCCCAGACAAGCAATCACTGATAGATTTTGCAAAGACCAGACCAGCCCTACAGGAAGTACTCAGTCCTGCATTACACACTGAACAGCACAATAGACACTCTTCAAAGTAAAATCATTCAAGAGTTAAAGCCTAGAACGTGGACTTAATGATGGCTCAAGAAGCAAAACAGAACAACAGGATTTCACCCAACAATATGAATGGAAATCTACCACAAATATCAATCCTCTCAATAAATGTGAATGGTCTGAACTGTCCTCTGAAAAGATACAGGCTGGCAGAGTGGATAAAAATCCACAAGCCTAGAATCTGCTGCCTGCAGGAAACGCATCTGACCCACAAAGATGCCCACAGACTAAAGATCAAAGGATGGAAAACCATCATCCAGGAAAATGGAAGTCAAAAGAAAGCAGGGGTAGCTATACTATTCTCAGACAACATAAGTTTTAAAATAGCAAAAGTTAAAAAAGACAAAAATGGCCACTATATATTGGTGAAAGGGAAGATCCAACAAGAAGAGTTTACAATCCTTAATATCTATG
>NW_012152285.1:4058-4399 GCF_000956105.1 Propithecus coquereli | reverse complement strand
GCCACGGAAATACAAAACATTATTTTTGATTACTACAAAAACCTATATGCCCAAAAACTATATAATGAGGAGGAAATGGACAAATTCCTGGAAACCTACAACCTCCCTAATTTCACCCGAGAGGTAACAGAATGTCTGAATAGACCAATTTCAAGTTCAAAAATTGGAGCAGCAATCAAAAACCTGCCAAAACATAAAAGCCCCGGACCAGATGGCTACACCCCAGAGTTCTACCAGACATTCAAAGATGAACTGAAACCTATACTATAGAAACTATTCCTGAATATTGAGAAAGATGGCATCCTTCCTAACTCATTCTACGAAGCCAATATCACCTTGAT
>NW_012152285.1:0-1958 GCF_000956105.1 Propithecus coquereli | reverse complement strand
ACCCGAATGTTTATGGCAGCACAATTCACTATTGCAAGAATGTGGAAACAACCCAAGTGCCCGTCAATCCATGAGTGCATTATCAAAATTTGGTATATGTTTACAATGGAATATTACTCAATAATAAGAAATGACAGTGATCTATCACCTCTTATACTTTACTGGATTAAACTTAAGCCCATTATCCAAAGTGGGGCACCACAAGAACAGAAGAACAGGATCCATTTGTACTCAACATGAAATTGGTATTAACTAATCAACACATAAATGCACATATAGGAATAACGTTTATTAGATGTTGGGTGGGGAGGAGGGGGAGGGGGAGGAGCGAGGAGGGGACGGGTATTTGTATAAACAAGGAGTGCAATGCGCACCACCCGAAGGATCGACATATTTGCAGCTCGGACTTGGGGGGGGAACCAAGGGCAACATACGTAACCTAAACATTTATACCCCCATAATATGTTGACATAAAAGAAAAAAAGAAAAAAAACACAAGTAAAAAAGCAGGAGTCTTTTCATTGTAAGTATGAATCCTTTACGACCAAAGCGGGTACAGACACAAATGCATGTATTCTCTAGGAGAAGGCAGCTAGACTTTCCCCAATTTACAGAATAGCACAACTTTGGGAAAGAAAGCAGTGGGTACAGTTTGTACTAAAACAAACGTAAGATAGCAGCAGTCTTTTCATTATAAGTATGAAACCTTTATTCCTAATGGTGATACAGAAACAAATGCATGCTTTCTCTAATAGAAAACAACTAGACTTTGCCCAATTTAAACATAGCACAACTTTGGGAAGGAAAGCAGTGGATACGGTTTGTTCTAAAACACACGTAAGAGGTAGGAGTCTTTTCATTATAAATATGAAACCTTTATTCCTAAAGCAGATACCGATACATATGCATGTATTCTCTCAGAGAAAGCAGCTAGACTTTGCCCAATTTACAGGATAGCACAATTTTGGGAAAGAAAGCAGTGGGTACAGTTTGTACTAAAACACACGTAAGGAAGCAGCAGTCTTTTCATTATAAATGTGAAACTTTTATTCCTAATGCTAATACAGATACAAATGTATGTATTCTCTAAGAAAAGCAGTAAGACTTTGCCCAATTTACAAGATAGCACAACATTGGGAAAGAAAGCAGTGACTTCAATTTGTACTAAAACACACGTAAGAAAGCCCGAGTCTTTTCGGTATAAGTATGGAACATTAAGGTCCAATGCTCTTCCACATACAAAGGATTCTATTCTGTCAGACAAAGCAGCTAGACTTTACCCAATTTATACGATAGCACAACTTCGGGAAAGAAAGCAGTGGGTACAGTTTGTTCTAAAACACACTTAAGAAAGCAGGAGTCTTTTCATTATAAGTATGAAACATTTACGCCGAAATCGTGTACAGATACAAATGCATGTATTCTCTCAGAGAAAGCAGTTAGACTTTCCTAAATTTACAGAATAGCATGACTTTGGGAAAGAAAGCAGTGGGTATATTTTGTACTAAAACACATGTAAGAAAGCAGGAGTTTTCATTATAAGTATGAAACCTTTTCACCCAAAGCGGGTACAGATTCAAATGCATGTATTCTCTGAGCGAAAGAAGCTAGACTTTCCCCAATTTACAGGATAGCACGCCTTAGGGAAAGAAAACAGTGGGTACAGTGTGTAGTAAAACACACGTAAGAAAGCAGCAGTCTTTTCATTATAACTTTAAAACCTTTATTCCTAATGCTAATGCAGATACAAAGGCATGTATTCTATCATAGAAAGCAGCTAGACCTTTCCCCAATAAAGCATAGCACAAATTTGGGAAAGAAAGCAGTGGGTACACTTAGTAGTAAAACACACGTAATAAAGCAGGAGTCTTTTCATTCCAATTATGAAACCTTTACGCCGAAAGCAGGCACCGATACAAATGCATGTATTCTCTCAGAGAAAGCAGCTAGACTTTGCC
>NW_012152284.1:8735-9113 GCF_000956105.1 Propithecus coquereli | reverse complement strand
TTTTTAACGTGATAAATTACGAGAAAGCATAACCGAAATTCAAAAACATGAAAATTCGGAAAAGAAGAAGACATTTGGAATAGTATTTGAAGATGCTTCCCCAGAACTGGAGCCCAGTTTCTGGGACCCAGTTGAAATCATCCCTCAACAACCGAAGGGTTGTCCGAATAACAGCGTGTGAGCAACACCGACCCTACACTTAAAAAAAAAAAAATCAACATTTCAGGAAAGGTTTTTCCTGCAAAAGGTTTCAGAAAAGGGAAACCGTACGCTTTACTTCTTTTCTACTGCCTAGGAAAAAGCAAAGCAGAAAACATACCTCACAAATCTCTCTGCAAGTTGCTGGACAAAATTGTAAATTTCGATCCAGTTATTTGC
>NW_012152284.1:6603-6917 GCF_000956105.1 Propithecus coquereli | reverse complement strand
TGAGTGCCTACTGTGTGCTAGGCACTGTTCTGGGAGTCGTGGTTAATGCACGGAGCAAGATGACAAACCTCTGCTTTCATGAAGCTTGCAGTCTGGTTAAGGAATGAAAACAGACAATAAACAATAAATACATAAACAAAAATGTCCATATTGGAAAGGGGGTTTGCAGGGATTTACAATATTGTGATATGACAGCAAATGACTGACCAGGTGACAAACAAAAAGGACCCAGCCATTCCAAGAGCTGGAAGAGGAAACATTCCAGCTACAGCAAGGATCTCTATTAGCCTAGCACATTATACCATGGAGTACTA
>NW_012152284.1:2669-3653 GCF_000956105.1 Propithecus coquereli | reverse complement strand
TTTGAAAATTCATCTTTATATTAAACCAAACTTTCAACTCAATGTTAGAATGCATCACATTATATAAAAAAGCTAATAACCCCCAAAACATTTTACATTTAGGAATGAAGTTAGAATAGCTTGAGATTCACATCTGATAATTAAGAATCTTCACTAGACTCCCATCGTTGTCCATTTTTCTACTGCAGAGCTCCTATAGGACTTCATGTTAACATTTATTTATTTACTGTTTTTTATTTAACAAATGTTTACCGATACCTGCAACGTGTCTGGTAATGCTCTAAGCACAAACGTCAAGACTTTGACTCTCTGCTCTCAAGCAGTTTGCATTTTCAGTGTTCTACTACTGATTCATTTATATCTTTCCACACCCCAACGAAAAACAAACCAAAAAAGGTAAATAAGTAGCAACAATAAACACACGAAAATAAACGTATTCTTTCTGTGTAAAACATCATATAATCTGTATTATTTATAAGCAGACAACTTTTATGGCAACTACAATGACGGACACGGCTCTTCTAGAAGTTGAGGGTCACACAGGAAGTGATTCGTGTTCACTTCACACAGGAAGTGAGTGATTCATCATACGGTATCTGTAGTGATTCAGAGGAAGAAACTAAATCTTCACCACCTATAGCTGATAAAGCTTATTTCAGCCGATATCAGGTGTGGTCATTAAAGAACTGGATTTTCCCTATGTCTGAATTGGTTCCTGAGAGTGAACAAAATGCCTTTGGAAGATGCAATTTCTTCCAAATTAGAATCTCTCTGTATGACAACAAGAGATGTCAACCGATGTTGGAGGACTATTACTAACATCTGCCTTTGGGACTAGGTGTGTTTTAAATTGAGTTTCTCAGAAATGGACTTGAGGCCGGGCGCTATGGCTCACGCCTATAATCCTAGCACTCTGGGAGGCCGAGGCGGGCGGATTGTTTGAGCTCAGGAGTTCGAGACCAGCCTGAGTAAGAGCGAGACTCC
>NW_012152284.1:0-414 GCF_000956105.1 Propithecus coquereli | reverse complement strand
GCCCCAGCCTGGATTACAGGCGTGAGCCACCACACCCAGCCCCCTACTAATTTCTTGAGAACAAGGACTGTGATTTACTATAAGCATATAATAGGAGCTTTAATAAACATTTTCTGAGTTGTGTTATTGCAGACGTCTTGAATACTTTTTGAGCATTCAAATTCTACCTGAAGATTCTGGAGAGGTCAAAAATCTTCATGAAACCTTACCGGACTGCTTTAGTTCACACTGGTTCCCCCGTTACATCTCAGTGCACCTCACAGGTATTCTTCTCAGAGGTCCCTGATACATCTTGACACCACTTATCTCATAAGTCAGTTTTTTTTGTTTTGTTTTGTTTTGTTTTGAGACAGAGTCTCACTCTGTTGCCCAGGCTAGAGTGCCGTGGCGTCAGCCTAGCTCACAGCAACCTCA